>NC_083242.1:34369875-34482152 GCF_032191835.1 Heteronotia binoei | reverse complement strand
CTAGGTTTGAGAAACGACCTCTATAACACAGGCCAGATCCTTACTTGTGGAGAGAATTGGCATCGGCTGCTAAGACTGTGGGCGCGGGCGTGGCCAGCGTTCTTTCACTTTGAATATGATTTATTTCATTTTCCATGTGTAAATACACTCCCATTTCAATAAAGTATTGATAAATGTTTTGTTATTATTGAGGCTGGTTTTTTTCGCAGAGACCCGTGTGCCTTTATCCTGCCCCCACCTGGGGGGTTGGCAACCCTATTTGGAGAGGGGTGGGGTCTCGGCGGGGTATAATGCCGTATGACATTTACACAGAAATGTGTATCAATAGTTTTTAGCGCAAGCTTAAATGAAACCTAAACAAAACTAAGGAACTCGGAGCTTTCAACATATGACTTTTCCCTCACAATCTTTCAGCAGCCCTGTGAATCGGCTTCCTTCGAGTAGACTCTGTTGTGGGTGAATATTTTTTTCCTCAGTGTCCGATTCCTAACGATGTGGAAAGAGTAAGGAAGGAACCGCTTACGAAAGGACTCCTCACGGTTTCGATCCCTTCGCCAGCCTCCTTCTCTCGGCAGCAACTGATGAGAGCATGCATAGACCCATGTTGAAAAAAATTGAGCTGAGGCTCCATGTAACGTCGCGGGGGGGGGGGGGGGAGGGAAGGAGGCTGACGAAGTGATCGAAACCGTGAGGAGTCCTTTCATAAGCAGTTCCTTCCTTACTTTCTCCACATCGTTAGGAGTCGGGCACTGAGAAAAAAAGCATTCACCCACAACTGAGTCTACTTGAAGGAAGCCGATTCACAGGGCTGCTGAAAGATTGTGAGGGGAAATTCATATGTTGAAAGCTCCGAGTTCCTTAGTTTTGTTTTGTTTAGGTTTCATTTAAGCTTCCCCTAAAACTATTGATACACATTTCTGTGTAAATTTCATTGCTTCCAGCGGTTTTTCTGTTATTTCCATTGATGTCACTGGTTCCAGTTGTTTTGATCATTTTCTCCAGGGGAACTGGTCTCTGTAGTCTGAAGATCTGTCGGTATACCAGGAGATCTCCAGGCCCCGGCTGGACGTTGGCATCCCCAAGACTGATAGCCAAATGCTGGCTACAATTAGCGCAGCTAGTTTAGCCAGTGCAGAGTCACGCGGAGCTGAGGCAGCGACAGGAAGGGGTAGATGAGTCACCCGCCTGTGGATTTATGGAGCAACCCGTTTGACAACAAACTTGTTTAGGCCTGGGCCAGCTGGGAGCCAGATGTTGCACATCTCGAACCCAGGGCTTGCATCACCGAGGGAAAGGGGCCAACTCCCTGCCTCAAAGGAACGAGCGAGGTGCTGCCGACAAGAAGGGGAAGCAATTAATTCCACCCAGTATGGAAAAGAGGCCTGCCTTGGGCGCCGAGCTGCACCCCGAAATTAAACAGAATTTCATGTGTTTGCCCTTTTGGCCCCAAGGAACTCTGGGAGCTGTAGTTCTGGAGGAGGAAAGCTAGCTCTTTTCAGCACCCTAATTAGACCTATCCAATATTATCATAAAATAATAATAACAACAGTCAGCCTAATGTAGGTTGGATTAGGACCTGCGAGAACCTGGGTTCGAATAGTTGATCTGCTTGCTGGATTGCCAGGTCCGCAGGGCTTTTTTGGTAGAAAAAGCCCAGCAGGAACTCATTTGCATGTTAGGCCACACCCCTTATCTCCCAGATAAGTCTATTTGCATACTAAGCCACACCCCTTATCTCCCACATGAGTCTGTTTGCATATTAGGCCACACCCCTTATCTCCCAGATAAGAGTCTATTTGCCTATCAGGCCACACCCCCTTATCTCCCAGATAAGAGTATTTGCATATTAGGCCACACACCCCTTATCTTCCAGATAAGTCTCTTTGCATATTAGGCCACACCCCTTATCTCCCCGATAAGAGTCTGTGTTTGCATATTAGGCTATACCCCCTGATCGCTCAGATAAGTCTATTTGCATACTAAGCCACACCCCTTATCTCCCACATGAGTCTGTTTGCATATTAGGCCACACCCCTTATCTCCCAGATAAGAGTCCGTTTGCATATCAGGCCACACCCCCTTATCTCCCAGATAAGAGTATTTGAATATTAGGCCACACACCCCTTATCTTCCAGATAAGTCTGTTTGCATATTAGGCCACACCCCTTATCTCCCCGATAAGAGTATTTGCATATTAGGCCACACACCCCTGATCTCCCAGATAAGTCTGTTTGCATATTAGGCCACACCCCTTATCTCCCAGATAAGAGTCTGTTTGCATATTAGGCCACACCCCCTTAGCTCCCAGATAAGAGTCCGTGCACTGAACCACTACACCAAACTGGTGGAATTCACCAGTGCCTCGGCCTTGACTTTCCTGCTTTGCCAGCAAGACGGATCCACTCGCTACCTTCAGCCTCCTCACTGCTCTGTTTACTCCAGTTTCTGCCGTTCCTGGTAATTCAACCCCCCCCCCCCTTCTCCCGAAACTCGGTGTTTGTGTCTGAACTGATTCACCATCACACCACTCGGGTGAAGCAACAGTCAAAGACAACAGGTTCTTACTCAGAGTCACAGCAGGGGTGGGGGGATGGCCTTGGTTGATGTGCGTCACAAAGGCCCATGATCCGGCCACATCACGAGAACTGCGATCAGGCAAAAGGCGTCTTACTGCTCTCAAACAGCCAGAGGTGGAATTCTAGCAGGAGCTCTTTTGCATATTAGGCCCCACCCCCTGGATGGAACCAATCCTCTACATCAGGGGTGGCCAACGGTAGCTCTCCAGATGTTTTTTGCCTACAACTCCCATCAGCCCCAGCCAGCATGGGAGTTGTAGGCAAAAAACATCTGGAGAGCTACCGTTGGCCACCCCTGCTCTACATTATCACCCTTTGGGTGAAGAAGCTCTTGGAGGATAGGCAACATCAGGGGTGTGTGGCTTGAAGGATAGGCTACATCAGGGGTGTGTGGCTTGAAGGATAGGCTACATCAGGGGTGTGTGGTCTAATATGCAAAGGAGCTCCTGCTAGAATCCCAACCTTACAAACATCTGATGTTTATTCAATGTGGCTCTTTATTCTATGCGGCTCTTACATTAAGCAAGCTTGGCCGTCCCCCCCCTGCTCTAACCACTGCACCACGCTGTCTCTCAAGAAGTAGGAAAGCCACCCCGTCTCCCAGGCTGCCTGGAATCGACCCGCAGCTGCAAACCATCGCAGCTATTTCTGCCCCCCCCCTGCCCCAACTAGGAGCAGCTGAATGATAATCCTCCTTCTGTCTTGACAATTTCTTTGGCCCTGGAGTCTGCGACAACAACGCCATGGTGGCACTTGGCTAGAGGAAGGACTGCCATCTCCAGGTTGGGAAGCTCCTGGAGATTTGCAGGGGGGTGGGGGGTGGCTGGGGAGGACTAAGAGCCCCGTGGCGCAGAGTGTTAAAGCTGCAGTACTCACGACCTGAGTTCGATCCCCGGCGGAAGCTGGGTTTTCAGGTAGCCGGCTCGAGGTTGACTCAGCCTTCCATCCTTCCGAGGTCGGTCAAATGAGTCCCCAGCTTGCTGGGGGTGGGGGAAGTGGAGATGACTGGGGAAGGCAAGGGCAAACCACCCCGTAAAAAGTCTGCCATGAAAACGCTGTGAAAGCAACATCAGCCCAGAGTCGGAAATGACTGGTGTTTGCACAGGGGACCTTTCTTTCTCCTGAGGAGGACAGAATCTCACTGGGACAGAATGCCAGAGTCCGCCCACCAAAGCATCTATATCCTCCAGGGGAACTGATCTCTGCAGTCTGGAGATGAGCTGTAAGTTTAAGGGATCCCCAGCTTCCACCTGAAGGCTAAGGAAGCAACCAAAATGAAACAAAGAAGACGACGACGACGACTGCAGATTTAATACCCCGCCCGTCTCTCTGAATCAGAGACTCAGAGCGGCTCACAATCTCCTATATCTTCTCCCCCCACAACAGACACCCTGTGAGGTGGGTGGGGTTGAGAGAGCTCTGACAGAAGCTGCCCTTTCAAGGACAACTCTTGCGAGAGCTCTGGCTGACCCAAGGCCATTCCAGCAGGTGCAAGTGGAGGAGTGGGGAATCAAACCCGGTTCTCCCAGATAAGAGTCTGCACACATAACCACTACGCCAGGGTGGCAGAGATATAAAACAACGCTTCCGTGTGTGAATTAGTCTCAATTGTGCTTCTGAAAGCTAACGCAAATGAAGTGACTCTAACACAAAAATATAACTGTATCTATAATATAATATATATATATAGCAAATGAAACATTCTATATAGCAAATGAAATTCTATATAGCAAATTCTATATAGCAAATGAAACATTCTGTATCTATAATATAATATAATATATATATAGCAAATGAAACATCAGCAGAAGAGCCAAACGCCTCAGGATGTGTGTGTGTCTGTGTGTGTATATATATATAAATATATATATATATTAAAGGTTCCCAGAGGCAATTTCCTTTTTCTTAAGTCAATTTCCTAGAAGGCGCAGGCTCAGTCTTCTGTGAAGCAAACAGAAAGAAGGACTGCCTTAGGAACGCCGAGGGGGACGCGTGAACGTCGGCTGGTCAATGCAGATTCTTAGATATGCAGAAATTTTCTATTTCTATTGCACAAGAGCTAAACGAGGTATCTGGAAATTCAGAACCCGTTTTCTCCTTCCAGGTTTTCTCTACGCTCCAATCATGACAAGGCACTGCTCGCAAAGAGCCACAGCTTCAGTTTTTTACCATTCCGGATAGGATTGCCAGCTGCTGATAGGTAACCTATGAAAGGAGGAGCTGGTTAGAAGAAAACTGAATTTGGCCTGAGCAGGTTTTTACGATTGGCTTGAGTATTTATTATGGAGCGGCCTGCTCCATTTGGTATTCCACTCTGTGAAAAAGATCAAGAAGAACTCCAGTTATGGAACTTCTTTGTGTCCTGCTCAAATCTTCATGGGAGGGTTTTTAAAGAAAAGTTTTCATACACCCCCCCCCCAAATCCTGATCTGTTAAGTTCTTTGACCAACCAAAACCAAGTAGCCGTACTCCCAACCGGACTAGGCTTTCCGAACTTTCCAGGCATTGCTATAAAGTCACAGGTTGGAATGCCATTCACATACAGCCGTGCTCTGGCCAGAGAGAATATCCAGATGCCTTTTAAAAAAAAATTACTGTATAGAACAGCTAAGTAAAGAGCCGTCATCTCCCTTTCCCAGGGTGCCCATCAATCATCCAAGCCGCCCCCCTCCCACCCCGGCTGTCGGTGCTAAATGCACAGAGGGTCAAAATCATGGGCACTTTTAAAATAAACATTGAAGTGTCTGTTAATTGTTCCAGTGCAGGGAAACACAATTGCATTATTGGCACTGGGTATCTCATATTCTAGCAGCCCCGTTGCGCAGAGTGGCAAAGCTGCAGTACTGCAGTCCGAGCTCTCTGCTCATGACCTGAGTTCAATCCCGGCGGAAGCTGGGTTCAGGTAGCCAGCTCAAGCTTGACTCAGCCTTCCATCCTTTCGAAGTCGGTAAAATGAGTCCCCAGCTTGCTGGGGGGAAAGTGTAGATGACTGGGGAAGGCAATGGCAAACCCCCCTGTAAAAACCAAGCAGGAGTCAAGTCGCACCTTTAAGACCAACAAAGTTTTATTCAGAATGTAAGCTTTTGTATGCTAGATCTGAATAAAACTTGGTTGGTCTTAAAGGTACTTGACTCCTGCTTTGTTCTACTGCTTCAGACCAACACGGCTGGATCTAACCACCCTGCAAAACGTCTGCCGTGAAAACGCTGTGATGTGCCGTCACCCCAGAGTCGGAAACGACTGGTGTTTGCACAGGAGCTACCTTTACTGGTCCCAGGGAAAAGAAACTCCCCTCCCCCCGAAAGAAACACAAATCCTACTTGCCCCCCTCATGCTGCTTTTCAGGCCAAGTGAGCATTCACCTCCTACTTTGAACCTTTTTAAAGCCTGCTTCGGCGGGGAGGGCGGGATATAAATGCGAAAAATAAATTAAAAAAAACAAAGTTTCTAGTCCTTAAGACAAAATAAGGCCGCCCGGATGCTCGACGTGGTGTGGTTGGACTTGGATCGAGGAGAACCGGGTTCAAATTCCTGCTCTGCCACGGACGTTTGCTGGGTGACCTCAGGCTGGTCAGACTCTCCGCCGAACCTACCTCGCAAGGTTGTTGTGAGGTTAAATAGAGAACGACATGAGAAGAATTGCAGATACCCCACCCTTCTCTCTGAATCAGAGACTCAGAGTGGCTTACAAACTCCTATATCTTCTCCCCACACAACAGACACCCTGTGAGGTGGGTGGGGCTGAGAGAGCTCTTACAGCAGCTGCCCTTTCAAGGACAACTCATACGAGAGCTATGGCTGACCCAAGGCCATTCCCGCAGGTGCAAGTGGAGGAGTGGGGAATCAAACCCGGTTCTCCCAGATACGAGTCCATACACTTAACTGCTACAGCAAACTGGCCACCTTGGGTGTCCATTGGAGGAGAAAGCTAGGGTGCAAATTAAGAAAACAAATAAGCTCTGCACCCAGTTAATGTTGGTGTTTATGTGAAATGGACACAAAACTGTCCTTAGCCTCATGTCCATCTTTTTGCTATTGAACACTTTCTCAGTCTTAGCGCAGAAGTCTCCTATACCTCTTTTAAATACAGGTTTGCATTTCAGCCTCAACCATAATATGCGTTTTCGGGTTTTCGCTCGAGTTTTGCCTTTGCCTCCTCCGCCACCTTGTGGGCCCATGAGGTAATGCAACACGACGTTGCAAAGCCACAACCTCGGAAGTTGTTCGGCAGACTTGGACCTTCCTTTTGCGAACCAGAAACTCCCAAGAGAGGGAAGCAGAGAACAGGCAACTGGAACTCGCTGCCCTTTGGACCTTCACTGTCAGGATGAGAACAACCAAACTCTCCGTGCTAGCAAACTATTAGGCCTATTAAACAGCATACGATTCTTTACAGTTTTAGAAACCCTTCAACGTTTTACACAACAGCTTTTTGTTGACACCAGCGTAACAGACACGTAACGGTGGTAACAAACAATTTCCCAAAAAAGCTGGGACAATGCGATATGAGCATGTGATTCCAATAGGGTTGCAGTGTTTGCAAAAATTCTCTCCGTATTTGTCCCGACTGTATTTGAATGAGGGGGTTTGTAGAATCTTTCGGGCTCAAGTGCCGTGTTCTACTGGAGAAAGTTTTCCTTCCAGACGTTTCGTTCTCAGCTGCGGAGAACATCCTCAGTGGCGTTGCAGCCGGAGCAGGCGCTCTGACCTTCTTGGCTGCTGTGCCTTGAGTGGGGCCAGGGCTGCTGGAGAGCTGCTATTTCTAGGCTGGAGGGGGTGTGATGAAAGGGCAATTGGTTTGTGGATGTGCCCATTGTTTGGTGGGGCTTCCTGGAAGGGTAGTGATAAGAAACTGGCTGTTGAATGTGACCATTGTTCTGTGTTAATTGCTGGGAGGGTTGGAAGGGGTTTGAAGATAAGGAAGATGGTTGTTGACTGTGCTGATTGTTCTGTGGAATTTGCTGGTTGTATTTGAAAGTCTGATCAGTCCATTTCAGTTCTTTCTCAAAGGAATGCGAATTCTTTGAGAATGCGGTGTCTTTATTGGCATCCTCTGTCTTGCCGACCGTATCTCAATGCGCTGACCAGCTCAATTAATTACGTTCCCCTTGTCCTTCTTTTGGTACCTCTTTTGGTACTTCTTTTGCTCTGCTCAATTTTCACTATGTACAATGGCACACTATGCACATTACTATGGTGAAAACCCTAGTAAGAGAAAACCCTCGTGAGAGAGCTCTTACAGCAGCTGCCCTTTCAAGGACAAGTCCTGCGAGAGCTATGGCTAACCCAAGGCCATTCCAGCAGCTGCAAGCGGAGGAGTGGGGAATCGAACCCGGTTCTCCCAGATAAGAGAGCTATAGCTGACCCAAGGCTATTCGAGCAGCTGCAAGTGGAGGAGTGGGGAATCAAATCCGGTTCTCCCAGATAAGAGAGCTCTGGCTGACCCAAGGCCATCCCAGCAGGTGCAAGTGGAGGAGTGGGGAATCAAACCCGGTCCTCCCAGATAAGAGAGCTCTGGCTGACCCAAGGCAATTCCAGCAGCTTCAAGTGGAGGAGTGGGGAATCAAACCTGGCTCTCCCTGATAGAAGTCCACACACTTAACCACTACACCAAAACTGGCTTTATCCAGCTTGCTAGGGGGGGGAGCGTAAATGACTGGGGAAGGCAACGGCAAACCACCCCATAAAAAGTCTGCCGTGACAATGCCGTGAAAAGCAACAGCACCCCAGAGTCGGAAATGACTGGTGCTTGCACAGGGGATTTCCTTTACCTTTTTAGTTCTCACTAACTCTGCTTAGCGGGAACCCTGATCTCAACCCCCTTCGCATGCGCCTGCTGGAGTGACCTTGGGCCAGTCATGGTTCTTGAAGGAACTCTTGGGCAATTCTGCACTAGACCTTTAATTCTGGTTCAGTCCTGTCCCCAAGCTGATTTTCTACAGAAGCAGCATAAACTCGTAGAGTTGGTTTTTATGACTCCATTATTCAAGTGTAGAATAACGGTTTGGGGACAGGCCTGAACCAGAAGAAGAAGATATTGGATTTATATCCCGCCCTCCACTCCGAAGAGTCTCAGAGCGGCTCACAATCTCCTTTCCCTTCCTCCCCCACAACAGACACCCTGTGAGGGAGATGAAGATATTGGATTTATATCCCGCCCTCCACTCCGAAGAGTCTCAGAGCGGCACACAATCTCCTTTCCCTTCCTCCCCCACAACAGACACCCTGTGAGGTAGATGAAGATATTGGATTTATATCCCGCCCTCCACTCCGAAGAGTCTCAGAGCGGCTCACAATCTCCTTTCCCTTCCTCCCCCACAACAGACACCCTGTGAGGTAGATGAAGATATTGGATTTATATCCCGCCCTCCACTCCGAAGAGTCTCAGAGCGGCTCACAATCTCCTTTCCCTTCCTCCCCCACAACAGACACCCTGTGAGGTAGATGAAGATATTGGATTTATATCCCGCCCTCCACTCCGAAGAGTCTCAGAGCGGCTCACAATCTCCTTTCCCTTCCTCCCCCACAACAGACACCCTGTGAGGTGGGTGGGGCTGGAGAGGGCTCTCACAGCAGCTGCCCTTTCAAGGACAACCTCTGCCAGAGCTCTGGCTGACCCAAGGCCATTCCAGCAGGTGCAAGTGAAGGAGTGGGGGAATCAAACCCGGTTCTCCCAGATAAGAGTCCATGCACTTAACCACTACACCAAACTGGCTCTCCCAGGATTGAAGGCCTAGTGTGGAAGGGGCCCTACTCTCTGGAGCAGTTCTCTCAGAGCTCTCTCAGCCCCACCGACCTCACAGGGTGGTCTGTTGTGGGGAAAGGAGGGCAAGGAGATCGTGAGCTACTCCAAGGAAGTCCAAGGCTGTCATGTAGAGGGGGGGGCAATGGGAAACTATCAGAGAGCCAGTTTGGTGTAGTGGTTAAGTGTAGAGATGCGAAGGCCCGGAAAAAAAAACCAATTTTTCCGTTTTCTTTCTTTGCTGAAATTGAAAAAAAGAAAACAAAAGAAAAAAAATTGATTATGGAATGTTTTGTTTTAACATGAATAAAATATTTCAAGACAAGGTGTTCAAATATTTTCCAAATCATTTCTAAAAAAATATGTCTGGTATCAGATTATTCTAATTTCTGTGCACTGAGGACCAGCGAGTCGTAGGTCAGGCCCATTCATTGAAACGTAGTCCTGCACTCCCTTCTACAGACTTCCTCCCTGTTCAATTCTTTTTAGGAGAATGAGTTTTTTATTTTTATTTAATACTGTAGAGAGGAAATATGAATAATTGTTACTTCTGGATTTTTAAAAATTGTTTTGTGGAGGTTTTTTGGTCTGTGCCACATAAACTAGTAAACAGTTCTGGAGATTGCTGCTCCATTTGTTACAATTACAAATAAACATTATTTTAAAAGTAAATTCTGTTTGTAGTAATTGTTTGGATGCACGCTATTTTTAATACGCTAGTTGTGATAATTTCCTGCCAAGTAAAATTGTCCATAGTCATATTTTATGTTCCGTTCAATCTGGAAAAGGAAAAAGAAATGCTAATGTCGTGTTTTTTTCAATTTTTCCAAAGATTTCCATCACCCCCCCCCCCCAAAAAAAAACCAGGAAAAAAATGGTTTTTTCTGAGCTTCAAAATTCCCGGAAATTTTACATCTCTAGTTAAGTGTGCACTCTTATCTGGGAGAACCGGGTTTGATTCCCCACTCCTTCACTTGCAGCTGCTGGAATGGCCTTGGGGCAGCCATAGCTCTCTCAGAGTTGTCCTTGAAAGAGCAGCTTCTGGGAGAGTTCTCTCAGCCCCACCCACTTTACAGAGTGTTTGTTTGGGGGGTGGGGGAGGAGATAAGGGAGATCGTAGGCCGCTCTGCGACTCTGATTCAGAGAGAAAGGCAGGGTATAAATCTAGTCGTCTTCTTCACCTCCATTTGTCTCTAGCCTTAAAAACCCTAAGGGGTTGCTGTAAGAGAGCCAGTTTGGTGCAGTGGTTAAGTGTGCGGACTCTTATCTGGGAGAACCGGGTTTGATTCCCCACTCCTCCCCTTGCACCTGCTGGAATGGCCTTGGGTCAGCCATAGCTCTCTTATCTGGGAGAACTGGGTTTCATTCCCCACTCCTCCACTTGCAGCTGCTGGAATGGCCTTGGGTCAGCCATAGTGGTTAAGTGCGCGAACTCCTATCTGGGAGAACCGGGTTTGATTCTCCACTCCTCCACTTGCACCTGCTAGCATGGCCTTGGGTCAGCCATAGCTCTGCCAGAGGTTGCCTTGAAAGGGCAGCTGCTGTGAGAGCTCTCTCAGCCCCACCCACCTCACAGGGTGTCTGTTGAGGGGGAGGAAGGGAAAGCCGCTCTGAGACTCTTCGCAGTGGAGGGCGGGATACAAATCCAATATCATCTTCTTCTTCTACGACGGATGAGATTTAAAGGCGCCAAAAACAGAGAAAAGAATTAAACACACGTAAACGCTCCTTTTGATCAAGTGATGCTTTGATTTTTATTTACTTAAATGCAGCATTCTATACAAGGAAAAAAAAAAGATTTCAAACCCTGACAGGGAACTATAGCTCTTCCTAAATCAACCAGAATTAAAAGATTTCTCCCCAAATACGGAAAATAATCTCTTCCCTCCCCCCCACCCCACCCCCATTTACAGCGTGCCCCACGCAGTACGGTTATTTCTGTTTTAATTTCACGTATCTCAAACTTCAGAACTGTACAATTTGTTTACAAATCACACTTTGTCCTATGAAAAGTTACAGAAAAAAATATTGCCACGTTCTTATTTGTAACAAAAAAATTAGATTTTTTTTTTAAAAAACACAAACATCAGCCAGAACTTTTATTTTTTTAAGTGTGTGCTGGGGGGGGGGCGGGGAGGGGAGCAAGGAGTGGAAAACACGGGGAACATTCCGGAGCAAGTGGGGATTCTGCCTCCTGACGTGTTAAAATTGTATTTGGCGCTTCAAAAATAAAGTCGATTGTGAGATAGATCCAAGCAATGGAAAAAAAAAAATTGGAAATTTCAAGGCAGTTCGAACAGGCTCAATCCTTCCGCAGCCCCTACCAAACCTCACACTAACAGCCTTTAAAAATGAGAAAATCCAAGTCATCCGTCAACATTTCCCATCTTCAGAATTGCCGGCTTGTGATTCGTGCCTGGGGTCCATTTTATTGCAGCGGGAATGGTTGTTTGAAATGGGAAGAGAAAGAGAGGAAAATTCCTCTCCTTCCTCTTGGAAAAACCAGAGCCGCCCCATGTACAGCAAGCATCTTCCCTGAGGCGGTGATTTATTTACACCAACAAAATGGCTTCAAGTGAAACAGCCAGATGAGGTTAACAGCCCCTCTGCTAACAGACAACACCTTGTGCTGATTTCTGCCAGCAGTTAGTGTGCGGGTGCAAAAAAAGAGAAAGCGGTCGGTTCCGCTGGAGTGCGGAAGACCTGGGGCGCCTTTCGGCTAAAGAGCATCCGCCTTGCCCTTCGCTCGCTGGACTCGACGAGAAGCAAAATCTAAAAACAAAAGGGCAGCAATGGGGCGGGGAGGCTGAGATGTCCCAGGACTGCCCTCTCCCTTTCCCCCCCCCTCCGAAGAAAATAATACCCGTTTGGGGTTTGCGGAACCACACACTTGGGGGTGTTTTGCTTTCCTGCCCTGGCAATCTGGAAAAGGCCTTCTGAACAGACTGGATACGCATACTGATTTGTAAGAAGGCGCAGAGAGCTAAGAGGGCAAGGGGGAAAAAAAGTCTGGGGCTGAGAAAAAACTAGAAATTTAAAATCCGACTTACTGTAACTCTGTGCCGAAACACTGGGATATGGAGAACTGAGAGGGGTTAAAGAGGAAACTCAGCGGGGGGAGGAAGGATTTTGAAAGAATTAAAATTGAGGTTTCAAACATCGAACCTGGTTCTCTGACACCTCCCGTCAGCCAGGTGGGAAAAATAAAGCAGGCAAAAATTAAGAGCGGCTGGGAGGCGAATGGACGTTTCAAAAAACTTAGACGCTGGTAGTAAACAGAGACCAAAAGAGGAGAAGCAAAAGGAATTCAACGTTCGTGACCCAGAGTAAGGTGGCAGGTCCATGAGACGCCGTGGACGAAGGAAGGAATTTGCCGTGCAAGACCAGATCGTGTTCAGGCGCTGACCTAAATCGTAACCGCCCGCGTCTGTCCCTGCCGTCTTCCCAGATCGGTTGCCCAGACCGGCACAAGTTCTCCCAAGTCCGGTGGAAGGCAGGTGACTCTCCGAAAAAGCAGCGATCCGAAGTGCTGCTCGGTAGTGGACGCAGCCCCCAGCAGACGCAGCTCTTGCCCAACGCCGGCTCCTAAAAGCTGAGATCCCTTCGTGCCACTCTGCTTCGAGAGACGCCTGAGCCTTGTGTGTCAAAAGGTGCAATGGGATCAGCGACGGCCTTGGGGGGGGGGGGGGACAAAATCCCAAACAAAACCAAACATACCCTTTAAAAAAAAAGTTATGGGCGTGATCCACGAGCGACGTCTCCGGCACAAGCCTCGGAGAAACCAATGCAAGTTCTGTTGAACTCGTCCCCTTCGCTATGAGGCTGGATCGGGCCCTGTGCTGTTAGTGTGAAGGGCTCCGGAAGAGCCGAGGTTTCCTGCCCGCACACCCCCCCCCGCACTTTGCTCCTTGCTCCCGCCCCCCCCCCACAAGCCCTCGAATGGCTGCTGACGCCATTCGAGAATCCTTCACAGAGACTGTATCCTTTTTTCCTGTTAGCAGCGCAAAAAAACCAAACAACAACCCAAAACAGGTGCTCGGTAGCTGGGGGGGGCAGGTCAAAAGGATGGAAAGGGAGTGGGAACGATTCTATGGCATTTGACAGAATCAAAAAAGGAGGGGAGAAGGGGTAATAAAAACCCTAACGCTAAAGTGCAATACGTCCTAAACGCTTTTTTGTCCCCAGGTGTGCCGTAAAAGAAAAAGGGGGGGGGGGTGAGGTGCTGTTTGCGAAAGCTTTAGATTTCTGCTCGCTCTGTGGAGAGATGCTTTGAGCCACGGGGAAGGGGGGGAGAGGAGTAAAATTTAAACACGGTAGCTAGCTTAAGAGAGCGAGAGCCCTTTGGTGCAGGGTGGAGCGAGGACGTCCCCTGGAGACAGCATGCAGCGCAGGGGTCGGAAAGATGGGGATCGAGCGCTGTATTCCGAAGGTTTAAGCAGCGGCGCCGGAGCCCCCCAAAAATCTGATAACCCTTCAAGCAAACTCAAAACAAGTAGGGATTTTTTTTTTTTTGGCATCTTCTAAATCCACTCCGAAGCCTCGCGGAACGCAGCTTTTGACCAGTGGAGGAGAAAGAGAAGAAGATGCTTCTACTTTTTTTTGGGGGGGGGGGGGAGGAGAGCAGAGAACAGGCAGCACCTGGAGGACCTTCGTGGTAAAAACGAAACGAAACAAAGCAAGCCAGATATCCATTCTGGCTATTCCTTAAAAAAGAAAGAAAGAAAAGGGCCGGGGAGGGAGAAGAGATACAAACATGAAGCTGGATGAAAAATAGCAGGTGGGAGGGGAGGGGAAGGCAAGGAAGAGGGCGGGGAGGGGGATAACATTTCACAGCCTGAATGACAATCTTCTCAGCTCCGAGATCCGGGGAGGGAAGAAGGGGAGGCGCTGAAGAGGAAGACCACACCCTCCCTCGCTCTCTCTCTCTCTCAATGCCGCCTCATCTTCACTTTCCGGGCCGGGCTCCCTTCTTCCTCTTCTTCGTCTAAGTCCTCCGTGTACTCGTAAGACTTTCGCCAATAGTTCTCCGAACTGAAGTGGCTCCGCCTCCTGTGTTTTGGCAAGAGGACCGAGCGCCTGTTCTCTTCTTTATCCATTTCTAAAATCCGAGGCCTACGGAGGACAGGGGAGAGAAAAGGGCACCTAGGTAAGTGGGAGGCTGGACAGAAGAACATCAGAGAAGCCATGTTGGGTCAGGCCAATGGCCCATCCAGTCCAACACTCTGTATCACACAGTGGCCAAAAATACCAGGTGCCATCAGGAGGTCCACCAGTAGGGCCAGGACACTAGAAGCCCTCCCACTGTGCCCCCCCTTCCCCAAAGCACCAAGAATACAGAGCATCACTGCCCCAGATACAAGAACACAGGAGAAGCCATGTTGGATCAGGCCAATGGTCCATCCAGTCCAACAGTGGCCAAAAAACCAAGTGCCATCAAGAGGTCCACCAGTGGGGCCAGGACACTAGAAGCCCTCCCACTGTGCCCCCCCGAGCACCAAGAATACAGAGCATCACTGCCCCAGACATAAGAATATAAGAGAAGCCATGTTGGATCAGGCCAATGGCCCATCCAGTCCAACACTCTGTGTCACACAGTGGCCAAAAAACCCCAAGTGCCATCAGGAGGTCCACCAGTGCGGCTGGAAGCCCTTCCACTGTGCCGCCCCTCCTCCAAGCACCAAGAATACAGAGAGTTCCAACAATACAGTGTGGCTAATAGCCACTGATGGACCTCTGCTCCATATGTTGATCCAATCCCCTCTTGAAGCTGGCTGTACTTGTAGCTGCCACCACCTCCTGTGGCAGTGAATTCCATGTGTTAATCTCCCTTTGGGTGAAGAAGGACTTCCTTTTATCCATTCTAACTCGACTACTCAGCAATTTCATTGAATGTCCACGAGTTTTCGTATTGTGAGAAAGGGAGAAAAGTCCTTCTTTCTCTGTCTTCTCTATCCCATGCATAATCCTGTAAACCTCTCTCATGTCACCCCGCAGTAGACGTTTCTCCAAGCTAAAGAGCCCCAGGCGTTTTAACCTTTCTTCATAGGGAAAGGGTTCCAACTCTTCAATCATTCTAGTTGCACTTTTCTGCTCTTTTTCCAACGCTATCATATCTTTTTTGAAGTGCAGTAACTGGAATTGTACAACCCCCATCGCCCCGCATTTCTAACCCTTTCCTAGCCGTCCTGTTCCACCGCATACAGATACGCCAGGGATGTGATATGTTGATTGCTTGGACTCTCGCCATGCCCAGTCTCAGAGCCCAAAGGCAGGGGATGACAGCCCAGGTGACCCTAAGAGCCGTTTTATTATTGCAGTAAAACACCAGTGTGGTGTAGCGGTTACAGCGTCAGGCTAGGATCTGGGAAACCCAGGTTCGAATCCCATGGAAGCTTGTTGGATGACCTTGGCAAGTCACTAGAGATGGGAAGGCCTGGTTAAAACCCGGAAAATTTCGGAAAAGCCCCATTTCCCCCCCCCCCCCCCGTTTTTTTCCCCCTGAAACCTTTTTTTCCCAAAAAAATTGAAAAAAGAAAAGAAAAGCAATTGATTACGGAACGTTTTATTTTAACATGATGCATAAAATATTTCAAGACAAGGTGTTCAAATGTTTTCCAAATCATTTCTAAAATATATGTCTGGTATCAGATTATTCTAATCTCTGTGCACTGAGGACAAGCGAGTCCTAGGTCAGGCCCATTCATTGAAACGTAGTCCTGCGCTCCCTTCTATAGACTTCCCCCCCCTTCAATTCTTCTTATGAGAATGAGGTTTTTATTTTTATTCCATACTGTGGAGATCATTGTTACTTCTGGATTTTTTTTAAAAAAAATGTTTCGTGGAGGTTTTTTTTGTCTGTTCCACGTAAACTAGCAAACAGTTCAGGAGATTGCTGCTCCGTTCGTTACAATTACAAATAAATATTATTTTCAAAAGTAAATTCCGTTTGTAGTAATTGTTTGGATACACTATATTTTTTAATAAGCCAGCTGTGACCATTTCATGCCAAGTAAAATTGTCCACAGCCATATTTTATGGCCCTCCCCAAACCGGGACTCCTCCCTAGCTCTCATGTCAACAAATCCTGTCAAGAGCTCGATAAGAGCCTGGTAGCGCCTTAGAGAACAGCAGGATTTTCTGGCTGTAGCTTTCGAGAGCCAACGCTCCCTTTTCTCAGGGATCTTTGACTCTCAGCAGCTCACATCCCGAAAATCTTGGGGGTCTCAAGCAGCTGCTAGACTCGAATTTTCCTCTTTTACTGTAGACCAGGGATGGTCAAACTGCGGCTCGGGGGCCACACGTGGCTCTTTCACAACTATTGTGCGGTTCTTGAAGCCCCCACCACCCTGTTGGCCAACTTGGAGAAGGCACTTCTTTCTCTAAATCGCTTCTCCAAGTTAAGCCAGCCGGCACCTTGGAGAAGGCATTTAAAGTTAAAGTTGCTTTCTTTCCACCTCTCCCTGCCTCCCAATCTATTTGCCTGCCTGCCTCCTTTCATGTTTTGCGGCTCTAAAACACCTGATGTTCGTGACATGTGGCTCTCAAACATGATGACTTGTGGCTCTCTATGTGGCTCTTACATTAAGCCGTGGGAGGGCTCCTAGTGTCCTGGCCCCACTGGTGGACCTCCTGATGGCGCCTGGGTTTTCTGGCCACTGTGTGACACAGTGTTGGACTGGATGGGCCACTGGCCTGATCCAACATGGCTTCTCTTATGTTGCTATGTCTGGGGCAGTGATGCTCTGTATTCTTGGTGCTTGGGGGCAGACAGTGGGAGGGGTTCTGGAGTTCTGGCCCTGCTGGTGGGCTTCCTGATGGTCCCTGGGTTTTGGCCACTGTGTGACACAGAGCGCTGGACTGGATGGGTCACTGGCCTGATCCAACATGGCTTCTCTTATGTTTTTATGTCTGGGGCAGTGATGCTCTATATTCTGGGTGCTTGGGGGGGCAAGAAGGGGAGATCTTCTGGAGTTCTGGCCCCACCAATGAACCTCCTGATGGTCCCTGGGTTTTGGCTACTGTTTGAAGCAAAGGGTTGCGCTGGATGGGTCATTGGCCTAATCCAGCATGGCTTCTCAGATGTTCTTATATCTGGGGCAGTGATGCTCTGTATTCTTGGTGCTTTGGGGGGGCATGATGGGAGGGCTTCTAGTGCCCTGGCCCCACTGGTGGACCTCCTGATGGCGCCTGGCTTTTTGGCCACTGAGTGACACAGAGTGTTGGACTGGAGGGGCCACTGGCCTGATCCAACATGGCTTCTCTTATGTTCTTATGTGACACAGAGTGTTGGACTGGAGGGGCCATTGGCCTGATCCAACATGGCTTCTCTTATGTTCTTATGTGACACAGAGTGTTGGACTGGAGGGGCCATTGGCCTGATCCAACATGGCTTCTCTTATGTTCTTATGTGACCCAGAGTGTTGGACTGGATGGGCCATTGGCCTGATCCAACATGGCTTCTCTTATGTTCTTATGTGACACAGAGTGTTGGACTGGATGGGCCATTGGCCTGATCCAACATGGCTTCTCTTATGTTCTTATGTGACCCAGAGTGTTGGACTGGATGGGCCATTGGCCTGATCCAACATGGCTTCTCTTATGTTCTTATGTGACACAGAGTGTTGGACTGGAGGGGCCATTGGCCTGATCCAACATGGCTTCTCTTATGTTCTTATGTGACCCAGAGTGTTGGACTGGATGGGCCATTGGCCTGATCCAACATGGCTTCTCTTATGTTCTTATGTGACACAGAGTGTTGGACTGGAGGGGCCATTGGCCTGATCCAACATGGCTTCTCTTATGTTCTTATGTGACACAGAGTGTTGGACTGGATGGGCCATTGGCCTGATCCAACATGGCTTCTCTTATGTTCTTATGTGACACAGAGTGTTGGACTGGAGGGGCCACTGGCCTGATCCAACATGGCTTCTCTTATGTTCTTATGTGACACAGAGTGTTGGACTGGAGGGGCCATTGGCCTGATCCAACATGGCTTCTCTTATGTTCTTCTGTGACACAGAGTGTTGGACTGGAGGGGCCATTGGCCTGATCCAACATGGCTTCTCTTATGTTCTTAAGTTTGGCCACCCCTGCTGTAGATCAACATGGTTACTCCCCTGAAACTGCCAAGAGCTGCTAACCCAAAACCGTTCATGGCTCTTCACTGACTCAGGAACTCCCCCAGCGGCTCTCCTCCCCCTGGCCTCCCCCATCACTTTCCCTGCCTGGATTCTCTCACCGGTGAGCAGCGTCTGGATCGGCTTTGCGATGGGACCTCTTTGGTTTCAGGGCAGGGTCCCTGTTGCTTCCTGACAGGCGGTCTGAGGTGTAGCCGGGCATCAGCACGGAGCTGCTCAAGGATCGCGTCTCCAGCCGGGGAGCGTCGAGTCTGGTTCTGAAAGAGGGAGAGAGAGAGAGAGACAAAGGGGGTTATGCTGGCTGAATGATGCTCCGTGTTGGGTCCAGGGAGATTTCTTGCCTAGTGGACGTGCAGTTAATTTTCAGGGAAGAACATCAGAAGAACCCTGCCAGATCAGACCAGTGATCTGGTTCCAGTATCCTGTCTCACACAGAGGCCAGCCAGTTCCTCTGGAGGGCCAAAAAACAGGTTATAGAGACAAAGGCCTTCCCCTAATAAGGACATAAGAAGAGTCCTGCTGGATCAGACCAGAGGTCCATCTAGTCCAGCATCCTGTCTCACACAATCATAGAAACATAAAGTTGGGACCTCCAGGGTCATCTAGTCCAACCCAACAATTCAAGAAACTCATAAATACTTCCCTCTAAATTCACAGGTTCTTCATTGCTGTCAGATGGCCATCTAGCCTCTGTTTAAAAACCTCCAAGGAAGGAGAGCCCACCACCTCCCAAAGAAGCCTGTTCCACTGAGGAACCGCTCTAACAGTCAGGAAGTTCAATGGATGACCAGGTCCTCTGGAGGGCCAACAACAGGGCAGAGAGACCGAGGCCTTCCCCTGACAAAAAATGTAAGAAGAACCTTGCTGGATCAGACCAGCAAGGGTCCATCTAGTCCAGAAATCCTGCCTCACACAGTGGCCGACCAGTTCCTCTGGATGGCCAACATCAGGGCACAGGGGGTCAAGACCTTCCCATGATAAGAACACCAGAAGAGCCCTGCTGGATCAGACCACTGAAGGTCTACCTAGTCCAGCCTCCTGTCCCACACAGCGGCCAACCAATCCCTTTGAAGGGCCAACAACAGGGCAGAGAGGCCTTCATAAAAACATCAGATGAGCCCTGCTGGATCAGACCAGTGAGGGTCCCATCTAGTCCAGCATCCTGCCTCACACAGTGGCCGACCAATTCCTCTGGAAGGCCAACATCAGGGCACAGGGAGTCAAGACCTTCCCATGATAAGAACATCAGAAGAGCCCTGCTGGATCAGACCAGGGAGGGTCCATCTAGTCCAGCATCCCGTCCCACACAGTGGCCACCCAGTTCCTCTGGAAGGCCAACAACAGGGCAGAGAGGCCTTCCCCTGATGTTGCGTGGAGATCATGTATAGGAATGCATGGCTGTGTACATTTGGAACATTGGTCCCAACCAGCTTCTCTTGGCAAAAATGGCAACAATATGACCTCCAGAGGCGAATGCTGGAGGTTCACTCTGAAGAAGACAAAAGCCCCCCCATGTTGTAGGACCATGGAGAACACCCCAGGGTCAAGATGCCTTTCCCATCCCACCCTGTCTTTTCAAAGCCTTCCTGAAGCTGGCCCCGGAGAAGTCGGGAATTGGACTCGGAACCTCTCCGATGGCTCTAACTTGCTTCAGGTCATTCTGGAAGGAGTTTTAGGTCAGCAGAAAAGGAAGGGCGATCCCCATTGGTCCCAAGCAGACCAAGAACAACTGTAGAGAGATGAACAGTCTTCATTTCAGCTCTTCCTGGGGTGAGTGTGTGTGTGTCTCCAAGCCATTAAGAGTCAGTTTGGCCAAAGTGAAAACATGCACTCCCCACCCCCAACGAAAAACCCAAAACTTTCAGCAGCGACGAATGGCCAGGCTCACGGCATGTGACTCCAGCCCCATAACATGATTTTGCCTTGCAAAAGGGAAATCGCTTTTCGACAATCCATCGCCTCCGGTTTAACACGGGCAGCGATGAAGAATGCAAAGCGGTTTCTCTTCTTGGGAAGGCTTCGTTCGGCACTTACTTCCTAAGGATGATGACTGCTCGCCTCTCCTTGATGTCTTGTGGTCGAATGCAGTGCGTAATTTCATCAGCTGCGTAGCCGCTGGGGAGAGAGAGAGAGACGAGAAGCAATGAGTCAAGAGGGATTTCGGAGCCGGCCAGTTGGTTTTTTTCAGAAGGCCTTCCCTCTGCCGGTTCCTAGAATTGCACTGAATGTATCTGACGGAGGGAGGTCTGACTCTCGAAAGCTCATCCGGTCGGTCTCGAAGGGGCTGCTGGACTCAAATCTTCACATGACGGGCTATCGGGACCACAGAGGGACCATTATTAGCACAACAGAAAACCTCTCCATGCAAAAATTCCAAAGCAACTAGACCAGTAAGAACATAAGAGAAGCCATGTTGGATCAGGCCAACGGCCCATCAAGTCCAACACTCTGTGTCACACAGTGGCAAAAAATGTTATATACACACATACACTGTGGCTAATAGCCACTGATGGACCTCTGCTCCATATTTTTATCTAACCCCCTCTTGAAGGTGGCCATGCTTGTGGCCGCCACCACCTCCTGTGGCAGTGAATTCCACATGTTAATCACCCTTTGGGTGAAGAAGTACTTCCTTTTATCCGTTTTAACCTGTCTGCTCAGCAATTTCATCGAATGCCCACGAGTTCTTGTATTGTGAGAAAGGGAGAAAAGTACTTCTTTCTCTACTTTCTTTCTCTACTTTCTTTCAGTAGATGCCAACACGCTGTACTCAGTATTAAATTCAATATAATGTATAAATAGTATGTCCATTCAAATCACGAGAAACCATACAAAAAAATCACCATCCACCACAGACCACCCTCATTCCTACGGACTACAATTTGGAGAACAGATGTGAATGAAATTAGTGGAGATATTTCTGCATAATGCATCATGAATGAATGAGAAAGGCAAAACGAACTGAGACATACAGAATATCTGAAGGTGTGTCTTGACACTACTTACCTATTGTACAGTACATTGGCAACAGAAAGTCCCAGGAAGAAGAGTTTTAAGCCTTGAAATGGCTTGACCGGTTTTTATGAGCGTCGGATTTCAGCTAAGACTATCAATTGCTGCGGACGTTGTTCACCAAAGAGTCAGTAGGAATAAGAGCGGTTTGTGGGGGATGGTGATTTTTTGTATGGTTTCTCGTGATTTGCATGGGCATACTATTTAGATTGAATTTTGACTTTGATACTGAACACAGAATGCTGACATATGCTAGCCTAGTTGCTTTGTAATTTTTGCACAGAGAGAGGTTTTCTGTTGTGCTGGACTCAAATCTTCTGCAGCTGAATACGGCTATGCAGACCTGAGTGTTCTACCTCCCCGGAAATCGGTCTTGACATTGCGACTCGCCCTGATTCGAGAACAGCATCTATGAGCCAGAAGCGACCCAATTTCTCCTTAGCGGGCTAGATTTGAGTCCTTAAAAATCATTGAGTTGGATAGACACTGGATTTCATAAAGATAAAAGGTAAAGGTAGTCCCCCTGAGCAAGCACCAATCCTTTTCTGACTCTGGGGTGACGTCGCATCACGACATTTTCATGGCAGACCTTTTACGGGGTGGTTTGCCATCGCCTCCCCCAGTCATCTACGCTTTGCAAGGCTTGGAGCAAAATCGCACAGGAGCAAAATCGCACAGGAGCAAAATCTCTATTTTCTCCATTGGTTGAGGCGCCTTCCCCTCCTGGTCCCCTGGGGAAGGAAGGAAAGAGCCAGAGCTTCCTTTGCCCAGTTCCCTGGATCCCATGGGAGAAATACAAAGAAAGCACCCCTTAAGACCAACAAGGGCTAATGTTTTAAGCATGTTTTAAGTTTTTTAAAAAAGAGTCTTTAGTCGTGTTTGTGTGTGTCCTTTAAAAAGTTTCTATCTCTGCCACCTAATCTTAAATAGGTACACACATGGCCCGGCCTGACAGCCCAGCCCGGCCGACAAGGTCTCATTCATGGGAGGGACGGTGGCTCACTGGTAGAGCATCTGCTTGGGAAGCAGAAGGTCCCAGGTTCAATCCCCGGCATCTCCAAAAAAGGGTCCAGGCAAATAGGTGTGAATTTGGTCCAGGCAAATAGGTGTGAGCTTGAGACCCTGGAGAGCCGCTGCCGGTCTGAGAAGACAATACTGACTTTGATGGACCGAGGGTCTGATTCAGTATAAGGCAGCTTCATATGTTCATTTATGTGAGATCCAGCCCTCGTAACAAATGAGTTCGACACCCCTGGCTCAGAAAGCTCATACCCTCAAAAGCTACTGGATTCAAAGTCAGCTGTTAGACTGAATATATGATACAGCTGTGGTTACTGGTCATGACCTTTCCCAAAAGACAATTGTTCCAAGCAGGGCTTTTTTTGTAGCAGGAACTCCTTTGCATATTAGGCCACACGCCCCTGATGCAGCCAATCCTCTAAGAGCTTACAGGGTGTACTGTAAGCTCCAGTAGGATTGGCTGCATCAGGGGCGTCTGCCCTAATATGCAAAGGAGTTCCTGCTACAACAAAAGCCCTGGTTGCAAGCAGTGTTCCCTCTAAGCTGAGTTAGCGTGAGCTAGCTCATAGATTTGTAGCCTCCAGCTCACACATATTTGTCTTCGCTCAGGAAGGAGGACTCCAGACCACGGTAATTGATGCAGTAGCTCACAACTTTCATGCCAGGAGCTCACAAAGTAGAATTTTTGCTCACAAGACTCTGCAGCTCAGAGGGAACATTAGTTCCAAGGTACTACGACTTCTGCCACGTACCAAACAGCGTGGTGTAGTGGTTAAGAGTGTCGGGCTAGTATCTGGGAAACCCAGGTTCAACTCCCGACTTGAGTCATGGGAGCTCACTGGGTGACCTCAGGCCCAGCCATTCTCGGCCTGACCTACCTCACAGGGTCGTTGTGAGGATAAAAAGGGAGGAGAGCCGCTTTGGGTCCCTGTCGCTGAGAAAGGCAGCATATAAATGAAATAAATAAAACAAGCAAAAAATAAATAAACTTCCTCCACGATTACAAAGAAGCCTGTGATTTTCTTATGTCTGGGGCAGTGATGCTCTGTATTCTTGGTGCATGGAGGGGGGCACAGTGGGAGGGCTTCTAGTGTCCTGGCCCCACTGGTGGACCTCCTGATGGCACTTGGGTTTTTGCCACTGTGTGACACAGAGTGTTGGACTGGAGGGGCCATTAGTCTGATCCAACGTGGCTTCTCTTATGTGACACAGAGTGTTGGACTGGATGGGCCATTGGCCTGATCCCACAGGGCTTCTCTTATGTTCTTACGGGACACAGAGTGTTGGACTGGATGGGCCATTGGCCTGATCCAACAGGGCTTCTCTTATGTTCTTACGTGACACAGAGTGTTGGACTGGATGGGCCATTGGCCTGATCCAACAGGGCTTCTCGTATGTTCTTATGAGACACAGAGTGTTGGACTGGATTGGCCATTGGCCTGATCCAACATGGTTTCTCTTATGTTCTTATGTGACACAGAGTGTTGGACTGGATGGGCCATTGGCCTGATCCAACATGGCTTCTCTTATGTGACACAGAGTGTTGGACTGGAGGGGCCATTGGCCTGATCCAACAGGGCTTCTCTTATGTTCTTATGTGACACAGAGTGTTGGACTGGATGGGCCATTGGCCTGATCCAACATGGCTTCTCTTATGTTCTTATGTGACACAGAGTGTTGGACTGGATGGGCCATTGGCCTGATCCAACATGGCTTCTCTTATGTTCTTATGTGACACAGAGTGTTGGACTGGATGGGCCATTGGCCTGATCCAACATGGCTTCTCTTATGTTCTTATGGGACACAGAGTGTTGGACTGGATGGGCCACTGGCCTGATCCAACATGGCTTCTCTTATGTTCTTATGGGACACAGAGTGTTGGACTGGAGGGGCCACTGGCCTGATCCAACAGGGCTTCTCTTATGTTCTTCTGTGACACAGAGTGTTGGACTGGAGGGGCCACTGGCCTGATCCAACATGGCTTCTCTTATGTTCTTATTACTGTGCTGTCCCCAGAGCTCTCCTCCGGCAAGACCCACCCGGAAATATCTGCTAGGCTCGGATCACAGCGTTCCCCCTGCAACCTCCTTTGCCAGCCCCAAACGCAGCCCCGCGGCGATGTTGTTCCCAGCCGTCTTGCCACGTTTCAACTCACGCCGACATTTGACGATTTATTTCTAGTTCCAATTTCCTGATAGCCGCCAGACTCCACGTTCCTCCTTCTCTGACGGCAGAGAGCAGCAGCTCAGATAAGCGGGCAAGGTGTTGTCGTGGGAAGAATGAGGAAGGGAGACAGAGAGGTACTCTACATCTGCCAGTAAACACCAAATACCTTTGGCTTCATGGGGTCCCTCGGGGGTAAAACACCAGCGATTAATTTAAAAAAAAAAAAACAGAGCCCTCAACTGCTGGAAGAGCAGCGCAGGGCTTAATAAAGGGTTCGGCTCCGAGGACGTGTGCTTCTGGAGCTTATCCCCAACATCTCAAGCGCTCAGGGGCTGGGCGTGGAACCCTCTGAACAGGCACGCTCTCATCTTCAGCCAAGAGACGCACGTCAAGAAAGAGCGTCAGTCTGAGGGCAATCACGTCTTAGGCAAGCGAGCACTCAACGCAAGACTGGCTTAATGCTATTCATTTTGAGTTGGAGCAACTCTATAAAGCAGAGCTGGCCAAACTGTGGCTTGGGAGCCACACGTGGCTCTTTCACACATACTGTGTGGCTCTCAAAGCCCCCACTGCCCCATCAGCCAGCTAGGAGAAGGCATTTGTTTCTTTAGATTATTTCTCACGAGAGCCGGTTTGGTGTAGGGGTGAAGTGTGTGGACTCTTATCTGGAGAGAACCGGGTTTGAATCCTCACTCTTCCACTTGCAGCTGCTGGAATGGCCTTGGGTCAGCCATAGCTCTCGCAGAGTTGTCCTTGAAAGGGAAGATTCTGGGAGAACACTCTCAGCCCCACCCACCTCACAGGGTGTCTGCTGTTGGGGGAGAAGATGTAGGAGATTGTAAGCCGCTCTGAGTCTCTGACTCAGAGAGAAGGGCGAGGTATAAACCTGCAGTTCTTCTTCTCCAAGCCAAGCCAGCCGGGCAGCTTGGAGAACGCATTTAAAGTTAAAGTTGCTTTCTTTCCACCACTCTCTCCCCCCATCTATTTTCCTTCCTTCCTTGCGGCTCTCCAACGTCTGACGTTTATTCTGTGTGCCTCTTACGTTAAGCTAGTTGGGCCACCCCTGTTATAAAGGAAGCCACAGTGCTCCGTTTGCAAGACCTAAGCCAGGCTGTTGACGGCAGGATGCCTTGGAGGGCAGTGATTCATAGGACGGCCATGAGTCAGAAGCCGCTTCTCCCACCGTTCTGTTTATTTGCTTCGTTTACTCCCTGCCTTTCTCCCCTGTGAGTACCCCGAGGTGGCTTACGTCAGTCCCTTTCATTTAAGCCTCACGACGGCCCTGGGAGGTAGGTTAGGCTGAGAGTGAGTGGCAGGCCCCAAGTCACCTAGCCAGCTCCCGCGGCAGAGTGGGGATTCGAACCTGGGCCTCCCAGATCCTAGTTTGATGCTAACCACTACAAACCACGCTGGCGCTCTCAATTCTGACGTGTAGGCAATTTCTGGCGTGTAGAGTGCATTGCGCTGCAGCTGAGTCATGGTGACCCTGTAGGGCAGGGGTGTCAAAGCATGCAGCCCGGGGGCCAAATCAGGCCCCCGGAGGACTCCTATCAGGCCCCTGAGCAACTGGCTGTCATCTGCTTCCTTCTCCCTCTCTCTTGCTTCCTTCTGTACCACAGCTTGCTTTGCCAGGCTCTCTCAGTCGCACAGTAGAGCTACTGAGCCAAGGCTGTCTTCCTTCTATTGGCTGAAGCACCTTCCCCTCCTGGTCCCCTGGGGAAGGAAGGAAAGAGCCAGAGCTTCCTTTGCCCAGTTCCCTGGATCCCTTGGGAGAAATACAAAAAAGCACTTTAAGACCAATGAATGCTAATGTTTTAAACATGTTTTAAGGTTTGGGTTTTTTTTTTTTAAAAAAGGGTCTTTAGTCATGTTTGTCTGAGTTCTTTATAAAGTTTATATCTCTACTACCTAATCTTAGGTATACACGTGGCCTGGCCTGACAAGGTCTCATTTATATCCGATTTGGCCCTTGTAGCAAAATGAGTTTGACACACCTGCCATAGGGTTTTCAAGAAAAGAGACATTCGGAGAAGAAGATATAGGATTTATATCCTGCCCTCCACTCTGAGAGTCTCAGAGCAGCTTACAGTCTCCTATATCTTCTCCGCTGACAACAGACACCCTGTGAGGTGGGTGGGCTGAGAGGGCTCTCACAGCAGCTGCCCTTTCAAGGACAACTCTGCAAGAGCTATGGCTGACCCAAGGCCATTCCTGCAGGTGCAAGCGGAGGAGTGGGGAATCAAACCCGGTTCTCCCAGATAAGAGAGCTCTGGCTGACCCAAGGCCATCCCAGCAGCTGCAAGTGGAGGAGTGGGGAATCAAACCCGGTTCTCCCAGATAAGAGAGCTCTGGCTGACCCAAGGCCATTCCAGCAGCTGCAGGTGGAGGAGTGGGGAATCAAATCCGGTTCTCCCATATAAGAGAGCTCTGGCTGACCCAAGGCCATTCCAGCAGCTGCAGGTGGAGGAGTGGGGAATCAAACCCGGTTCTCCCAGATAAGAGAGCTCTGGCTGACCCAAGGCCATTCCAGCAGCTGCAGGTGGAGGAGTGGGGAATCAAACCCGGTTCTCCCAGATAAGAGAGCTCTGGCTGACCCAAGGCCACTCCAGCAGGTGCAAGTGGAGGAGTGGGGAATCAAACCCTGTTCTCCCAGATAAGAGAGCTCTGGCTGACCCAAGGCCATTCCAGCAGCTGCAAGTGGAGGAGTGGGGAATCAAACCTGGTTCTCCCAGATAAGAGAGCTCTGGCTGACCCAAGGCCATTCCAGCAGCTGCAAGTGGAGGAGTGGGGAATCAAACCCGATTCTCCCAGATAAGAGAGCTATGGCTGACGCAAGGCCATTCCAGCAGGTGCAAGTGGAGGAGTGGGGAATCCAACCTGGTTCTCCCAGATAAGAGAGCTATGGCTGACGCAAGGCCATTCCAGCAGGTGCAAGTGGAGGAGTGGGGAATCAAACCCGGTTCTCCCAGAAAAGAGAGCTCTGGCTGACCCAAGGCCATTCCAGCAGGTGCAAGTGGAGGAGTGGGGAATCAAACCCGGTTCTCCCAGATAAGAGAGCTCTGGCTGACCCAAGGCCATTCGAGCAGCTGCAAGTGGAGGAGTGGGGAATCAAACCTGGTTCTCCCAGATAAGAGAGCTCTGGCTGACCCAAGACCATTCCAGCAGGTGCAGGTGGAGGAGGGGGGAATCAAACCTGGTTCTCCCAGATAAGAGAGCTCTGGCTGACCCAAGGCCATTCGAGCAGCTGCAAGTGGAGGAGTGGGGAATCAAACCTGGTTCTCCCAGATAAGAGAGCTCTGGCTGACCCAAGACCATTCCAGCAGGTGCAGGTGGAGGAGGGGGGAATCAAACCTGGTTCTCCCAGATAAGAGAGCTATGGCTGACCCAAGGCCATCCCAGCAGGTGCAAGTGGAGGAGTGGGGAATCAAACCTGGTTCTCCCAGATAAGAGAGCTCTGGCTGACCCAAGGCCATTCCAGCAGATGCAAGTGGAGGAGTGGGGAATCAAACCCAGTTCTCCCAGATAAGAGAGCTCTGGCTGACCCAAGGCCATTCCAGCAGCTGCAAGTGGAGGAGTGGGGAATCAAACCCGGTTCTCCCAGATAAGAGAGCTCTGGCTGACCCAAGGCCATTCCAGCAGCTGCAAGTGGAGGAGTGGGGAATCAAACCCGGTTCTCCCAGATAAGAGAGCTCTGGCTGACCCAAGGCCATCCCAGCAGGTGCAAGTGGAGGAGTGGGGAATCAAACCCAGTTCTCCCAGATAAGAGAGCTATGGCTGACGCAAGGCCATTCCAGCAGGTGCAAGTGGAGGAGTGGGGAATCAAACCCGGTTCTCCCAGATAAGAGAGCTCTGGCTGACCCAAGGCCATTCCAGCAGGTGCAAGTGGAGGAGTGGGGAATCAAACCCGGTTCTCCCAGATAAGAGAGCTCTGGCTGACCCAAGGCCATTCGAGCAGCTGCAAGTGGAGGAGTGGGGAATCAAACCTGGTTCTCCCAGATAAGAGAGCTCTGGCTGACCCAAGACCATTCCAGCAGGTGCAGGTGGAGGAGGGGGGAATCAAACCTGGTTCTCCCAGATAAGAGAGCTCTGGCTGACCCAAGGCCATTCGAGCAGCTGCAAGTGGAGGAGTGGGGAATCAAACCTGGTTCTCCCAGATAAGAGAGCTCTGGCTGACCCAAGACCATTCCAGCAGGTGCAGGTGGAGGAGTGGGGAATCAAACCTGGTTCTCCCAGATAAGAGAGCTCTGGCTGACCCAAGACCATTCCAGCAGGTGCAGGTGGAGGAGGGGGGAATCAAACCTGGTTCTCCCAGATAAGAGAGCTATGGCTGACCCAAGGCCATCCCAGCAGGTGCAAGTGGAGGAGTGGGGAATCAAACCTGGTTCTCCCAGATAAGAGAGCTCTGGCTGACCCAAGGCCATTCCAGCAGATGCAAGTGGAGGAGTGGGGAATCAAACCCAGTTCTCCCAGATAAGAGAGCTCTGGCTGACCCAAGGCCATTCCAGCAGCTGCAAGTGGAGGAGTGGGGAATCAACCCCGGTTCTCCCAGATAAGAGAGCTCTGGCTGACCCAAGGCCATTCCAGCAGCTGCAAGTGGAGGAGTGGGGAATCAAACCCGGTTCTCCCAGATAAGAGAGCTCTGGCTGACCCAAGGCCATCCCAGCAGGTGCAAGTGGAGGAGTGGGGAATCAAACCTGGTTCTCCCAGATAAGAGAGCTCTGGCTGACCCAAGGCCATTCCAGCAGCTGCAAGCGAAGGAGTGGGGAATCAAACCTGGTTCTGCCAGATAAGAATCCGCACACTTCACCACTACACCAAACTGGCCGTTGCCTGCCTCCTCAAAGCAACCTTGAACTTCTCCAAGCCAAATATTAACTGGGGCCGACCCTGCTTAGCTTCTGGGATCTGATGAGGCCCGGCTGCTCTGAGCCATGTCCTGGTCCACGACAGGTGATTTGTGCCCTGCTCCTTAAGTGTGGGTGCGGAAGGGAGGTGAGAGCAAACCACCTTTGTTCAGCTTATGCTGTGGAAGCGTATGCTTTGAGTCAATTGTGACCGGATGGCACGTTCTTTGGCAAGCCAAAAAAGAAAGACTGACGCGGGAGTCTCCAAGGCAGCGCTAGCGAGATCAAATAGCAGCAACTCAGGTTTCCTCTATTAACGAAACCCGGTTTAACCACTGCGGCTTGTTGCGGGAGTCTGGGTATCGTCGGACGCACGGTTTGGCACACGGCAGGGAGAAGAGATTCCTGGAATCTTAAACGCGTTCCCCTCCAAAGTCTTACAGGGGGAGATATCGTCGAGTACCTTTATGCGATAGACTTTGTACTTGTGGAGTGAATATTCCCGACTCGCTTCATCATACATTGCTTGATTGTTCCATATATCATAATCTCCGCAAGGAACTATCTCGCAAGCTTTCTTTGTCCCCAGATGATGTTGGGATTTATATGCCGCCCTCCACTCCGAAGAGTCTCAGAGCAGCTCACAATCTCCTTTACCTTCCTCCCCCACAACAGACACCCTGTGAGGTGGGTGGGGCTGAGAGCACTCTCACAGCAGCTGCCCTTTCAAGGACAACCGCTTCCGAGCTATGGCTGACCCAAGGCCATTCCAGCAGCTGCAAGTGGAGGAGTGGAGAATCAAACCCGGTTCTCCCAGATAAGAGTCCGCACACTTCACCACTACACCAAACTGGCTCTCCTTTTGCCTTTTGCTAGTGAAGCTTGCAAGTGATATAGAAGCGCTGTTTTGTTTTGGTTTTTTTAGAGGTCACAGATGGACTTCCTGAAACTCTAGAGAGACGCTGCACACCAGTGATTAATTTGAAAAAAATTTATTCCGCTGTTGCAGCTTGCTTGGAATGTCCTCTCTTTGGAAGCATCGGATCTGCCCCAGCTCTGTCCCCTGGGTGAAAAGACCCATTAATTCTCCAAGTAGTTCTGGGATGTAACAGAGAATACTGGCTGTTTTTGTTTCGTTTCCCTACTGCTTAACTCAAGAAGAAGATATTGGATTTATATCCCACCCTATACTCTGAATATCAGAGTGGCTTACAATCTCCTCTACCTTCCCCCTCCCCCACAACGGACACCCTGTGTGGCAGGTGGGGCTGAGAGGGTTCTTACAGCAGCTGCCCTTTCAAGGACAACTCCTATGAGAGCTATGGCTAACCCAAGGCCATTCCAGCAGGTGCGAGTGGAGGAGTGGGGAATCAAACCTGGTTCTCCCAGGTAAGAGAACTCTGGCTGACCCAAGGCCATTCCAGCAGGTGTGAGTGGAGGAGTGGGGAATCAAACCTGGTTCTCCCAGATAAGAGAGCTCTGGCTGACCCAAGGCCATTCCAGCAGCTGCAAGTGGAGGAGGGGGGAATCCAACCCGGTTCTCCCAGATAAGAGAGCTCTGGCTGACCCAAGCCATTCCAGCAGCTGCAAGTGGAGGAGTGGGGAATCAAACCTGGTTCTCCCAGATAAGAGAGCTCTGGCTGACCCAAGGCCATTCCAGCAGGTGCGAGTGGAGGAGTGGGGAATCGAACCTGGTTCTACCAGATAAGAGAGCCATGGCTAACCCAAGGCCATTCCAGCAGGTGCGAGTGGAGGAGTGGGGAATCGAACCTGGTTCTCCCAGATAAGAGAGCTCTGGCTGACCCAAGGCCATTCCAGCAGGTGCGAGTGGAGGAGTGGGGAATCAACCCCGACTCTCCCAAACAAGAGTCCGCGCACTGAACCGATACACCAAACTGGCTCTCTGCTTGTTAATTTCAATCGTTCTTGCTGTACTGTTTTATTTATTGCCTTTATTTAGACCCTGCCTTTCTCTCCGGTTCAGGTCATACTCTTCTCTTCCTTTTTCAAACTACTTTCCCAAGTTGTCATAAGGTTTCTCTAACCTTATGACAACCTGGGTGAGGGAGCTGCGGTTCGGAGGGTGTGAACTTCCATGGTGGAGCTGGAGGCTGAGCCCGGGTTTCCTGACATTCTAACCACTGCACCGCGTTGCCCCTCTTTTTATTCGGCTGTTCCGGGTTTTAAATGTCATTTATGCTTTGCAACCTAATTTAATTGCTTTAGCACGTGGTTAGCTGCCCGACAATCAAGTTTCTGTCTGAAGGGCACGACAAATATAAACAGCAGAGCCTGAAAGGCTTCCTCATTTATGCTTAAAAACAACCCCCCACCCCAAAATAGAGCATTCTGCTTGTAGTCCTCTGAGTGAAAGCATAAAGGCAAGTCTCTCTGTAGGCATTTATACTGGGAATTCTGGGAACTGACGATTCCTAGGAACCGTGAACTCTTCACCAGGGGTGTCAAAATCATTTGCAATGAGGGCCGGATCTGACTTAAATGATACCTTGTTGGGCCGAGCCATGTCAGGTTGGACCGGGCCATGTGTGTACCTATTTAGCAGAAATAGAAATTTTCTAAAGAAACAAATACAAAAATACACATTTTTAAAAAACATAAAACATGCTTAAAATGTAAGCACTTGTTTGTTTTAGATGCTTTCTTTGTATTTCTCCCGTGGGATCCAGGGAACTGGGCAAAGGAAGCTCTGGCTCTTTCCTTCCTTCCCCAGGGTGCCGGGGGAGGGGGGAGGAGCCTCAGCCAATAGAATAGAGGTTTGGCTCAGTAGCTCTGCTGTGTATTGAGAGAGCCTGTCAAAACAAGCTATTCCCCCCCTTCTTCCCTAAGGGAGGAGGCTCAGCCAATGGAGAAAATAGAGGTTTTGTTCTGTAGCTCCTGTGCGATTGAGCAAGCCTGGCAAAGCAAGCTGTGATGCAGAAGGAAGCAAGAGAGAGGGAGAAAGAAGCAGATGGCAGCCAGATTGCTCGGGGGCCTCCTAGGAGCCCTCTGGGGGCCTGATTTGGCCCCTCAAACTTAATGTTTGACACCCTTGCACTAAACACTTGCCTTGGAACCCAAACTGTCTAAAACTGTCCTCAGCGAGGGGATGCTGGTTACAGAAGGTTCCACTGCCATGTTCAAAGCTTTCAAACCCGCTAGAACCCTCATTTGTTATGAGGGCCGGATCTGACATAAATGTGTGTCATAAAATGTAATGCCAGGTAGCAGACATACAAACTTTATAAAGGACACAGAAAACACAATTATTTTTTAAAAAAAACTTAAAACATGCTTAAACAGCACTTGTTGGTCTTAAAGGTGCTTTCTTTGTATCTCTCCCATGCAATCCAGGGAACTGGGTAAAGGAAGCTCTGGCTCTTTCCTTCCTTCCCCAGGGGGAGGAGGATCCTCAGCCAATAGAAGGGAGAGAGGCTTTGCTCTGTAGCTCCTGTGCAATTGAGCAAGCCTTGCAAAGCAAGCTGCGATGCAGAAGGAAGCAAAAGAGAGGGAGAAGGAAGCAGAGGACAGCCGATTGCTCAGGAGCCTGATAGGAGCCCTCCGAGGGACTGATTTGGCCCCCAGGCTGCAAGTTTGACACCCCTGCTCTAGAGCTCGGATGCGCTGGAAGACCCACAGCAGGGTGGGAACAGAAAGCAAAACTAATTTCTTGCGGTCCCACAAATCGCTCTTTTTTGCCCTCCTCACTGCAGCCCTGCGCTGCGTGAAACGTGTAGACTATGTATGCAGAAACCACACCGGAGCACGCAAATGTTCCCTCCGGGCGGCAAGAGCAGCACGGGAGCCGTGCGCTCAAGAACCGAGGGAAAGGAATCAGGGAGCCGTCAGCGGCACAACCGTCTTCTCTGCAGCAGCGCCGTCGGCAAGCCGACCCCTGACAGCTTCTGTGGAACAGAGCTGCGCGGACGAGAATCACTGACCCAGCGGTATTAGGTGCCGCGGGGCTGTAAGCGACACGGCCGCAGCTATTCCAGGCCCTCTTCCCCCTCCAGCCCCCTCATCAGGAGCTGCATTTAGACCTCCCTACGCCCCGCTTACTCTTGACCTGGATGGCCCAGGCTGGCCCAGTTTTCTGCCTCTCGGAAGCGACAACAGGATCGATGCTGGCTAGTGCGTGAACGGGAGGGCCTCCGGGAAATCCAGGGTCGCTCTGCAGAGGCCGGCGATAGCGAACCGCCCCTGTTCGTCTCTGCCCTGAGCTGCACGGCCTACGCCAGCCCGGTCAGGTTCGATCTCAGAAGCGAAACGGGATCAGCTCCGGTTTAGCGCTTGCACGGGGAAACCGCCCAGGAAGTCCAGGATTGCTACACAGAGGCAGGCGACGACGAACCACCCGCTCGTTCCAGCCCTGCCCTGGGCGGCCCAGGCTAGCTCGGTCACGTCTCGTTTCAGAAGCTAAGCAGGATCAGCCCGGGCTGCTACTCAGAAGGGAGGCTGCCGAGGAAGTCCACAGTCGCTCTGCGGAGGCAGGCAATGGAAAACCGCCTCCGTTTATCTGCCCCGACCTCGGCAGGTTTCGGAAGCTAAGTAGGGCACGTGGACAGGAGACCGCCGAGAAAGTCCAGGATTGCCACACAGATGCAAGCGATGGCCAACCGCCTCGGCTCATCTCTCGGCTCGGAAAACTTACGGGGTCACCACGGTCGGCTCACCCAAACTAGGACAAGGGCGGCTAACGGTAGCTCTCCGGATGTTTTTTTTTTTTGCCTACAACTCCCATCAGCCCCAGCCATCGGCCATGCTGGCTGGGGCTGATGGGAGTTGTAGGCAAAAAAAAAAACACCTGGAGAGCTACCGTTGGCCACCCCTGAACTAGGTGGTTGCCTAGGGCGCTGGGAGGGGGATGCCAAATTGGGCTTCCCCCCCCCCCCGGTGTCCAAGACAACCACCTAGTTTGCTTTGCCTCTTCCCCCCCCCCACAAGCCCCCTTCCCTTCCGCCACACTTCCCCCCCCCAAAAAAAAAGCTCGCCACGACAAGGATGGGTCCTACCAGCTTCGAGGCAGCTGCACATTTTTTGAAGCCAGTGTGGGAGGAGGCTTCGCTCCCCCTCACTTCTGGTTCCGAAACAGAGGGGGGAGAAGGCTCTTCCCATGCTGGCTCCAAAGAACGCCCGGCTCGTCATGGAGGGGAGGCGCGTGTGACGGCAGAGGGAGGGTGGGAGGCAGTGCCAGGTAGGGAGCCTGCCTGGGATGCACCCTAGGGCCGATGCTGGGGGTCACCGTAATCTGGCTGGGCCTTGACAGCTCTTTCCGCCGCTGCCACTCCCCCCTCCCTGACGAGGTTTCCAGTTTCGCCATCCGCGTGCTGGGAAGGCATCAACGAGTCAAGCTCGCCTGGGACATGCTGGACGCTCACTCCCTCCACTGGCCGCCCTGACTCCCTTTGCCCCCGGGGCCCACCCCACTTGGGCAGGGGACTTCGGTCAGGTTCGCGCCTAAGAGCTTCCAGCTGCTGTTCTGCTGCCAGCAGCTGGGAAGCTCCTCTGAACAGCAGGAAAACAGCCAGACTTGAGCCCAGAAGTGCCTTAGAGACCAATGAGCTGGGGGGGGAGGAGGGTTTGTAGCAGGAACTCATTTGCATATTAGGTCACACCTTCCCGATGTAGCCAACCCTCCAAGAGCTTAAGAGAGCCAGTTTGGTGCAGTGCGTGGACTCTTATCTGGGAGAACCGGGTTTGATTTCCCACTCCTCCACCTGCAGTTGCTGGAATGGCCTTGGGTCAGCCATAACTCTTGCAAGAGTTGCCTTTGAAAGGGCAGCTTCTGTGAGAGCCCTCTCAGCCTCACCTAACTCACAGGGTGTCTGTTCTGGGGGAGAGGTAAAGGAGATTGTGACCACTCTGAGATTCAGAGTATAGGGCAGGATATACATCCAATACCTTCTTCTTCTTACAGGGCTCTTTGTACTGGGCCTACTCTAAGCTCCAAGAGGATTGGCTACATCAGGGTGTGTGCAGAGGAGTTCTTGTTCCAAAAAAAGGAGCCCTGAAATTGAGATTTTTCTGGGTATGGGCTACTAAGAGGCATAGCTCCCTTCCTCAGATATCTGCTCTGGGAACTTTAGCTCACATCCTGGAAACTTCGTTGGCCTCTAAGGCTCTCCAAGACTTGAACCGAGCAGCTCTCCCTCTCCAGAACTGGTGATGTCGTGTCCCTACAGTCAACTGTACCGGGAAAGTCAGGGGAGTTGGAGGAGGGGAAACAACGGAGCCTAGTGAGCGGCTGTCCGCGTTACGAGGCAGAAATGACCCTGGGCCACAGAACGGGCTCCGTGCCAGCTAAGCTCTGCCCGCCCCCTATGGCTCATACACGCCGCTGCATGATGGGAGTAACCTGGTTTGTGTAAGGCAAACATTGCATGTGGGTTTGGGGCAGCCGCAGTTTTCTCTTATCAGCCAGACTCAACCCACTTTGCTAGCACAACGCGTCAGACGTGATTTCATTTCAAGAGCAGCGGCTCCCCGGGAGTTCTCTCGGCACCCTTGTGTCTGCGGAAGCATTTAGTTCAGGGGTGTCAAGCATGCAGTTTGAGGGCCGAATCAGGCCCCCGGAGGGCTCCTATCAGGCCCCTGAGCTTTCTTTCTGCCATCCGCTTCCTTCTCCCTATATCTTGCTCCCTTCTCCCTCTCTCTTGCTTCCTTCTGCATAACAGCTTGCTTTGTAAGGCTTGCTCAATTGCACAGGAGCTACAGAGCAAAACTTCTGTTTTCTCCATTGGCTGAAGCACCTCCCTTGGGGAAGAAGGGGCGAGGAACAGCTTGCTTTGCCAGGCTCTCTCAATTGCACAGCAGTGCTCAAAACTTCTGTTTTCTCCATTGGCTGAAGCTCCTCCCTTGGGGAAGAAGGGGCGAGGAACAGCTTGCTTTGCCAGGCTCTCTCAATTGCACAGCAGAGCTACTGAGCCAAGCCTCTCTTCCTTCTACTGGCTGAGGCTCCTCCCCTCTGCAGTCCCCTGGGGAAGGAAGGAAAGAGCCAGAGCTTCCTTTGCCCAGTTCCCTGGATCCCACGGGAGAAATACAAAGAAAGCATCTTTAAGACCAATGATTGCCAACATTTTAAGCTTGTTTTTTAAAAATATATATATTTATGTTAGTCTGTGTTCTGTACAATATTTATCTCTGCTACCTAATCTTAAATAGGTACACATCTGGCTCAGCCCAACACGGCTTGGCCCACTCTGACGTGCCCCGGCCCGACAAGGTCTCATTTATGTCAGATTCAGCCCTCATAACAAATGCGAAGAGAAAGAGGCCTCCACACCTGGGCGCATGAGAAACCTCACAGGTCACCTGGTGGAGTAACGTAACGCACGTAAGGAACTTTGGCGGTAACGTTTTAGCTCTCGCTGTGCTTTATTATTCATGCGCTCGTACTCTGGTGTGCAGCTGCACCAGCCCCGAGAACGAAAGAGAGAGAGAGATGCCTTCCAGGGCTGGCGGGGTGATCGCCTTACACACTGAAGCCGGGGATCGCGTTACCCTCAAACGGCCTTTCGGACTGGCAGAGGCGTTCGCTCCTCCGGCCGGGGGGGGGGGGGGAGACAAGTTGCTCGCCCTCCCCTTTGCCACGGCAACGCCGAACACCTCAGGGACGTTTGACTCATCCTGGCTGAGAACCGGATTTTGGCTTAAGAGACTATAAATATGGCCCAGTCATGAGCTTACCCTGAGCCCACATCTCATGCCCTTTCAGACCCGGGGCTCCTGGAAAAGGGTGTGGCCCCAGAAGCACGAGTAGCCGCTAGCAATGTGGGTGCGCCTTTATAATTTGAGTTTGGTGGGGGGGAGAAACAGGTGCTCCAAAACTGGGAGAAAGGGGAGGGGGGGCTTTCAGAAAACTGTAGTACGTTGCATTCCAGAACGCCAGCTTTAGCCTTGGTGCTCATGGGAGCTACCTTCCAGAGGTCTTTCCAAATTACTCAGTGTGCCAAGAACTCATGGAATATTCCACCCTAAGGCATTACCGGAGAGGGCTTAAAAGAAAAAAATGTTCTAAAAGATGCCGCACATCAAGTCGAAAACAGAAAAAATAAGCCACCCGCCGCCCACAGCTTGCGAAAAGAGGCCTCCACACCTGGGCGCATGAGAAACCTCACAGGTCACCTGGTGGAGTAAAAAAAAAAGCCCAAACGGTTTAAGGCAGGGGTGTCGAACTCATTTGTTATGAGGGCCGAATCGGACATTAATGAGACCTTGTCAGGCCGGGCTGTGTCGAGCCAGGCCACGAGTGCTCCTATTTAAGATTAGATAGCAGAGAGCCAGTTTCGTGCAGTGGTGAAGTGTGCAGACTCTTATTTGGGAGAACCGGGTTTGATTCCCCACTCCTCCACTTGCAGCTGCTGGAATGGCCTTGCGTCAGCCATAGCTCTCTTATCTGGGAGAACCAGGTTTGATTCCCCACTCCTCCACTCGCACCTGCTGGAATGGCCTTGGGTCAGCCAGAGCTCTCTTATCTGGGAGAACCAGGTTTGATTCCCCACTCCTCCACTCGCACCTGCTGGAATGGCCTTGGGTCAGCCAGAGCTCTCTTATCTGGGAGAACCGGGTTTGATTCCCCCATCCTCCACTTGCACCTGCTGGGATGGCCTGGCGTCAGCCATAGCTCTCTTATCTGGGAGAACCGGGTTCGATTCCCCACTCCTCCACTTGCAGCTGCTGGAATGGCCTTGGGTCAGCCAGAGCTCTCTTATCTGGGAGAACCGGGTTTGATTCCCCACTCCTCCACTTGCAGCTGCTGGAATGGCCTTGGGTCAGCCAGAGCTCTCTTATCTGGGAGAACCGGGTTCGATTCCCCACTCCTCCACTTGCAGCTGCTGGAATGGCCTTGGGTCAGCCAGAGCTCTCTTATCTGGGAGAACAGGGTTTGATTCCCCATTCCTCCACTTGCAGCTGCTGGAATGGCCTTGTGTCAGCCAGAGCTCTCTTATCTGGGAGAACCGGGTTCGATTCCCCACTCCTCCACTTGCAGCTGCTGGAATGGCCTTGGGTCAGCCAGAGCTCTCTTATCTGGGAGAACAGGGTTTGATTCCCCACTCCTCCACTTGCAGCTGCTGGAATGGCCTTGGGTCAGCCAGAGCTCTCTTATCTGGGAGAACCTGGTTTGATTCCCCACTCCTCCACTTGCAGCTGCTGGAATGGCCTTGGGCCAGCAAGAGCTCTCTTATCTGGGAGAATCGGGTTTGATTCCCCACTCCTCCACTTGCACCTGCTGGGATGGCCTGGCGTCAGCCATAGCTCTCTTATCTGGGAGAACCAGGTTCGATTCCCCACTCCTCCACTTGCAGCTGCTGGAATGGCCTTGGGTCAGCCATAGCTCTCTTATCTGGGAGAACAGGGTTTGATTCCCCACTCCTCCACTTGCAGCTGCTGGAATGGCCTTGGGTCAGCCAGAGCTCTCTTATCTGGGAGAACCTGGTTTGATTCCCCACTCCTCCACTTGCAGCTGCTAGAATGGCCTTGGGTCAGCCAGAGCTCTCTTATCTGGGAGAACCAGGTTTGATTCCCCACTCCTCCACTTGTAGCTGCTGGAATGGCCTTGGGTCAGCCAGAGCTCTCTTATTTGGGAGAACAGGGTTTGATTCCCCACTCCTCCACTTGCAGCTGCTGGAATGGCCTTGGGTCAGCCAGAGCTCTCTTATCTGGGAGAACCTGGTTTGATTCCCCACTCCTCCACTTGCAGCTGCTGGAATGGCCTTGGGTCAGCCAGAGCTCTCTTATCTGGGAGAACCGGGTTTGATTCCCCCCTCCTCCACTTGCACCTGCTGGGATGGCCTGGCGTCAGCCATAGCTCTCTTATCTGGGAGAACCGGGTTCGATTCCCCACTCCTCCACTTGCAGCTGCTGGAATGGCCTTGGGTCAGCCAGAGCTCTCTTATCTGGGAGAACAGGGTTTGATTCCCCACTCCTCCACTTGCAGCTGCTGGAATGGCCTTGGGTCACCCAGAGGTCTCTTATCTGGGAGAACCTGGTTTGATTCCCCACTCCTCCACTTGCAGCTGCTAGAATGGCCTTGGGTCAGCCATAGCTCTTTTATCTGGGAGAACCGGGTTTGATTCCCCACTCCTGCACTTGCAGCTGCTGGAATGGCCTTGGGTCAGCCATAGCTCTCTTATCTGGGAGAACAGGGTTTGATTCCCCACTCCTCCACTTGCAGCTGCTGGAATGGCCTTGGGTCAGCCAGAGCTCTCTTATCTGGGAGAACCTGGTTTGATTCCCCACTCCTCCACTTGCAGCTGCTAGAATGTCCTTGGGTCAGCCACAGATCTCTTATCTGGGAGAACCGGGTTAGATTCCCCACTCCTCCACTTGCACCTGCTGCAATGGCCTTGGGTCAGCCAGAGCTCTGGCAGAGGTTGTCCTTGAAAGGGCAGCTGCTGGGAGAGCCCTCTCATCCCCACTCACCTCACTGGGTGTCTGTTGTGGGAGAGGAAGATAAAGGAGATTGTGAGCCACTCTGAGATTCGGAACAGAGGGCGGGATATAAATCCAATATCATCATCATTTAAACTTTATAAAGGACACAGATATACAAAATTAAAGTTTTTTTTAAAAAAAACCCCTTAAATCATGCTTAAAACATTAGCACTTGTCGGTCTTAAAAGCAGCTTTCTTTGCATCTCTTCCATGGGATCCTGGGAACTGGGCAAAGGAAGCTCTGGCTCTTTCCTTCCTCCCCGGAGGACCAGGAGGGAGAGGGGCCTTGATCAATGGAGAAAGGAGAGGTTTTGTTCTGTAGCTCCTGTGCAATTGAGCAAGCCTTGCAAAGCAAGCTGTGATGCAGAAGGAAGCAAGAGAGAGGGAGAAGGAAGCAGACAAGAGCCAGTTGCTCGGGGGTTTGATAGGAGCCCTCTGGGGGCTTGATTCAGCCCCCGGGCCACATGTTTGACACCCCCTGGTTTAAGGCTTTGAGAACAGACTTCCCCGACCCCTATGCAGGCTGCTATTCCTTTATTATATTTAATCAATTAAAACTATAAATTTTTGTCAAGGGTTAACCAAATCTGCATGCTTATTTGGTTCCACAGCAGTTCTACCAAGGAGCAGGAAAAGGAGGAGGAGGAGAAGATGACGACTACAGATTTATACTCTGCCCTTCTCTCTGAATCAGAGTCTCAGAGCGGCCTACAACCTCCTTTATCTTCCTCCCCCCCCCCCCGCAACAGATACCTTGTGAGGTAGGTGGGGCTGAGAGAGCTCTCCCAGAGACTGCCCTTTCAAGGACAACTCCTACGAGAGCTATGGCTGACCCAAAGCACATTCCAGCAGCTGCAAGCGGAGGAGCGGAGAATCAAACCCGGTTCTCCCACATAAGAGTCCGCACACTTAACGGCTACACCAAACTGGCAAGGACCTGTATGGTTCATAAAGCTACAGAGAGTTCCCGTCCATGAAACATGCAGAACTTTCGTTCACGGCAAGCTGAACTCTAAACTTATTGTTCTTGTTTATGGGCCGTTTCAACCCCACTACTCTGGTTTTGAAACTTCCTGCCCCTGGGGAAGCCTTCCTACGTGAAACCTTATCTGCTGGGAAACCTGTGAGCGCGGCTGAGGATTCTGACGCACCTGCGTCTTGGCTCCTGCTGGAACGAAATCTAGAAGGGATTCCAGATCCCGCTTCAACCGCGCAGAAGATTGGCGCTGCCTTTTGAGGGAAAGCTAGCTATAATTACATGTCTCCTGGCGGAGGTGCCCTGATTAGGTTCCGAGGCACTCCAGGAGTTCCCAGAATTCTGTTTGGGAAAGCAGCTGGACTGGTCAGCTGGGAAGTACTTCTGTAGTTGCATAAGGCGGTGTGGACCATGAAAGCAACCGGTTCCTAAAAGATCTCCAAACTCATTGCACGAGTCAATGCTATTTGGGAGACCTGAGGATAAACGCTAACATGGATGAAGAGAGCGTTAACTCTTGAAAGATTATATTGTATTTACTGTCTTGTTTTATCTTGAGCTTAAGACCATTGGTCAAAGAAGCTAATACACGGGTGTCAATCATGCACTTTGGGGGCCGAATGAGGTCCCTGGAGGGCTCCTATCAGGCCCCCGAGAAACTGGCTGTCATCCACTTCCTTCTGCATCACAGCTTGCTTTGCAAGGCTTGCTCAATTGCACAGGAGCTACAGAGCAAAGCCTCTCTTTTCTCCATTGGCTGAGGCTCCTCCCTTGGGGAGGAAGGGGGAAGGAATAGCTTGCTTTGCCAGGTTCTCTCAATCACACAGCAGAGTTACTGCACCAAGCCTCTCTTGGCTGTGGCTCCTCCCTCCCAGCCTCCTAGGGAAGGAAGGAAAGAGCCAGAGCTTCCTTCCCCCAGTTTCCTGGATCCCATGGAAGAGATACAAAGAAAGCATCTTTAAGACCACTGCTAACATTTTAAGCATGTTTTAGGTTTTTTAAAAAAATATATTTTTGTCTGTGTTCTTCATAAAATTTATATCTCTGCTACCTAATCTTAAATAAAAAGGTAAAGGTAGTCCCCGTGCAGGCACCAGTCGTTTCTGACTCTGGGGTGACGTTGTTTTCACAAAGTTCTCAAGGCAGACTTTTTACGGGGTGGTTTGCCATTGCCTTCCCCAGTCATCTCCACTTTCCCCTCAGCTGGGTACTCATTTGACCGACCTTGGAGGAACGAAAGGCTGAGTCAACCTGGAGCCGACTACCTGAGCCCAGCTTCCGTCGGGATCGAACTCAGGTCATGAGCAGAGAGCTCTGACTGAGGTACTGCAGCTTTACCACTCTGTGCCACGGGGCTCTTAAACAGGCACACACATGGCCCGGCCCAGCCCAACAAGGTCTCATTTATATCAGATCTGTCCCTCATAACAAATGAGTTCAACACCCAAGAGTTAACAAATAAAAGGGAAAAAAGGAAAGATTATACCATGAAAATCTTGCTGGTTTCTTTAGCTGCTACTGGACATGAACCTAGCCGCAAAGACTACCCAAAATCAGGCATTTGCCAGAGGGAATCACACAGCCCGCCTGTTCCTCTTGAAACACCCGCAAAGGGTCAGAGCCGCAAAGGTAGCTCGGTTACCTGAGCACGGTGACGCTCCCTCTCCTCACGGGCAGGAAGAAGACCGGCTCGGAGACCCGGATGGGCTTAAACTGGAACTTGCAGCCGAAGCAGAGGGCCGAGTCGCTGAAGAAAGACACGGAGACGATGGGCCGCTCGAAGATGTGGATGGGGTCCACGTGGGAGACGATGCAGCCCCCCGGCTGGTAGTCATTGATCACGGCGCTATTCACAAAGCCCTCGGGGATGACCTGGTGCTCCACCAGCCGCTGGATGACGAGGTCGTGAACCCACTCGGGGATGACGTCCACCTCCCCTCGGGGGTACAGCCGCTCCTGGCCGGGTCCCCGCCGCTGCAGCTGAGACCCGTACGTGTAGCCCTCCCCGAAGAAGTACTTGTTCCGGAGAGGGGCCCTGTCCACCGTGTGCTCTTTGTAAAGCCCCTTCTCGGCCCGGGAGACCACCTCGTCGATGCGGGCTTCGATCTTGGCGCACTCCTCGGGGCTGAAGAGGCGGAACTGCCGAATGCCGCTCTTCACTTTCTGGGCCTCCTCCTCCTCCCGCCGGCGCTCCTCGCAGTCGCTGGGCTCTGAGTCAGAGTCCTTGCGGTACTTGCGCTTGGCGGAGCCGCCGGTGGCGCCGTAGGGGGGCTCAGCGAGGTCCCGCTGGCTGCCGCTTTTGTAGTTGTCCCGGTAAGGCATCATCGATTTCAGCTTCTCTCGCAGGTCAGTGTAACCGCTCCCAGCCATGGCGAGGTTGCGGGTTGCCTTGGCCTCCTCTACCGAACTCCACGGCGCACGGGGCGTTCGGCTGGTGAGCAAGAAGCGCCGCTGCCGTTCATGGCATTGTCTGTCCCGGCGAAATCGTCTCCGAGGTGGAAATAAGAAACAGAGGAAATCCTAGACCTGAACTTCCCAGGGCTGGGAAAAAGCCAATGCAGCTGCCTTTCCCGACGGGTAAAATGCTCCACTCTTCTGAGATATGCCTCACCCCCCACCCCTGGAGTAGGGGCAAGGGGTTTTAGGCCTTCGGGAGACCCACGGAAAATATTACAGGTGTCTTCCAGGTGCCTGAGAAGCAGACGGCTTAGCCCGTGGTCTCGATACGCGGCGGCTCCAAATTCACTCCCCGGACGTATACAAGGACGACAAAGTGCATTTCACCTGCAAAAAGAGTTACAACGTTGGATGAAGCGGATCAACTTGGAGAAGGGATGAAGCTGAAACTCAGACCTTGATATGACCCCCTCCCTTCGATTAACAGAAAGCCCAATTGTGGGGATGAAACTGACCCACCTTGTGTAACTAAGCATCCATAACCCTCTCCCTTCGTAAGAACATAAGAGAAGTCATGTTGGATCAGGCCAATGGCCCATCCAGTCCAACACTCTGTCACACAGAGAAACCATGTGGCATCAGGAGGTCCACTAGTGGGGCCAGGACACTAGAAGGCCCCCCCCCCAATATTTGATGAAGAAAACTTTAAGAATATAAGAAAAGTGCTGATGGATTAGACCAGTGAGGGTCCACCTAGTCCAGCATCCTGTCTCACACAGTGGCCAACCAGTTCCTCTGGAGGGCCAACAACAGGGCAGAGAGGCTGAGGCCTTCCCCTGAGAAGAACCTCAGAACAGCCCTGCTGGATTAGACCAGTGAGGGTCCACCTAGTCCAGCCTCCTCTCTCACACAGTGGCCAAACAGTTTCTCTGGAGGTCCAGCAACAGGGCACAGAGGCCAAGGCCTTCTCCTAAAAAGAATGTAAGAAGAATGCTGGATTTTGACCAGTGGTCCATAGAATTATAGAGTTGGGGGAGGGACGGTGGCTCAGTGGTCGAGCATCTGCTTGGTAAGCAGAAGGCCCCAGGTTCAATCCCCGGCATCTCCAACTAAAAAGGGTCCAGGCAAGCAGGCGTGAAAAACCTCAGCTTGAGACCCTGGAGAGCCGCTGCCAGTCTGAGTAGACAATACTGACTTGGATGGACCGAGGGTCTGATTCAGTATAAGGCAGCTTCACTTGTTCGTATGTTCCCAGGGTCATCTAGTCTAGCATCCTATTTTATTTATTTAAATATAATTTCAGTTTATACACTGCCCTTCCCTGAGTTCACAGGGCTCAGAATGGCCAACCAGTTCCTCTGGAGGGCCAACCACAGGGCAGAGAGGCTGAGGCCTTCCCCTGATGTTGCCTCCCGGCTCTAGGATTGAGGTTTAGTGCCTCTGAATGTAGAGGTTCCTCTCAGTTACCCTGGCTGCTAGCTTGAACTCTTGAAAGCAATGCAGGCCGACACGGCTACCCTCTGAAGCCCTCTACCCAACCAATTTCTCTCCTACAATCCAGGCTGTGCCACAGAAGAAATCTCCCCTCCTCCCTTCCGTCAACTTCCAGACGAGTTCCCATTTAACAATCCGCTCTCAACCGCCCCCCAGTTGGGAAACAAAGAAGAGAAGCACCCTGCTAACTGAAAGCAGAGTAAATGTCTTTTTTAAAAAAAAATCACTTGAGAAAGGAAGAAAAGAAACAGGACAGCGGCAGAGAACTGCCCAACTTCTCCGGAACAGGAACGAACAGAGGCCCTCGGGGCTAGCTTTGCAGAATGTGTGTCGGAATAAGAACCTTGCCGTCTTCAGCCCTGTAGCTACCCTCTCAAGGAGAACTCCGGGTTCTTCCCTCCCAGTCTGGCGAGAAATGGATAAAAGGAAGCATAACAAAAAAAACCCCGCAAAAGCAAAGTTCCTGCTTCAGGGATAACAAAAGGCCGTCAATCCTACTCCACGCATACCGCTTGTTCCTGGTGGGAAGTCCCAGCCATTTATTTTCAAGAAGGAGAAGAAGAACCTACTCACGCTAATTGTAGGGGGGGATGCAATATACAAGCCCACTCTTCTGCCCCCCCCCCCAAGGATCAAATCCCCCCTGCCATACCTAAAAAAGAGGAGAAACTGTCTACTCACACCCCACACATGCGTCACGAAGGAAGGGAGCACAAAGAGAAACCCCAAAGTTGTGTAGTGTCACTTGGAGCATGGAAAGCAAAGGTTCAGCCCCCTGCTCCGACACATACCTTACTGAAGAAGAAGACGACTGCAGATTTATACCCCGCCCTTCTCTCTGAATCAGAGGCTCAGAGCGGCTTACAATCTCCTATATCTTCTCCCCCCACAACAGACACCCTGTGAGGTGGGTGGGGCTGAGAGTGCTCTCACAGCAGCTGCCCTTTCAAGGACAACTCCTTGGAGAGCCAGTCTGGTGTAGCGGTTAAGCGTATGGGCTCTTATTTGGGAGAACCGGGTTTGATTCCCCACTTCTCCAATTGCACCTGCTGGAATGGCCTTGGGTTAGCCATTAACATATGAAGCTGCCTTATACTGAATCAGACCCTTGGTCCATCGAAGTCAGTATTGTCTTCTCAGACTGGCAGTGGCTCTCCAGGGTCTCAAGATGAGGTTTTTCACACCTATTTGCCTGTACCCTTTTTTGGAGATGCCAGGGATTGAACCTGGGACCTTCTGCTCCCCAAGCAGATGCTCTACCACTGAGCCACCGTCCCTCCCCAAGAGCCATGGCTCTTGAAAGAGTTGTCCTTGAAAGGGCAGCTGCTGTGAGAGCCCTCTCAGCCCTGCCCCCACCTCACAGGGGGTCTGTTGTGGGGAGAGAAGATATAGGAGATTGTAAGCTGCTGAGTCTCTGACTCAGAGAGAAGGGCGGGGTATAAATCTGCAGTTCTTCTTCTTCTGTGATAGCTATGAGTAACCCAAGGCCATTCCAGCAGCTGCGAGTGGAGGAGTGGGGAATCAAACCCAGTTCTCCCATATAAGAGAGCTTTGGCTGACCCAAGGCCATTCCAGCAGCTGCGAGTGGAGGGGTGGGGAATCAAACCCGGTTCTCCCAGATAAAAGTCCGCACACTTAACCACGACACCAAACTGGGTAGCCTGGGGTCCAACCCCCCCTCCCTCCCCACAACTCTCAGCCTAACCTAGGCTAAAACGGGGAAGGATTCCTGGCTGGCTTTAGGACTATCAGTCCTTCTTGTCCTCACCTACTTCAACAGGGAAGTTGTTCCTGTACCTTATTTCATCCTCACATCGCAGACCTTCCAGGGGAGGCCGGCGCTTCATCTCACCCTAGCCTACCTCACGAGGCTGTTGGAAGAACAGCTGAAATTAAAGCATCTCTGAGGTGGACGGAAGGTCCCAGATTCAACCCCAAGCATCTCCAGGAAAAAAGGAACAGGCAGGCAGGAAGGGGAAAGGGCCCAACCTAGGACCCCGGAGAGCCGCTGCCAGTCCCAAGTAGGAAATGCTGTCCTTCACAGACAAAATTACCCGATTCAGTATAAGGCAGCTTCATATGTATATGATAATGACAAGCATTTTTAAAAAGGGGGGGGGGCACCTGGGTCTATCACTGTGGCTCACCTTAACCTACCTCACAGGGTTATTGTGAGGATAAAACGAAGCAAGACCCTTCCAAGTTGGGGTGGGTTAGGGTTAAGGTTAGGAGGTCCTCACAGACGTCCTCGCAGGGCTGTCGTGAAAATAAAATAAAAAGAACACTGAGCACAAAGCTTCCTGGCTGGCCTCAGGCCCATCGACCTGTCCTACTGTGCAAGGCCGTTGTGAGGGTAAAACGAAGCAGAGAAGAGCCGCGAGCCTTAACTGTGCAGCTGGGAGCCAGTCCCTCTCTCTGCCTGGTCTACCTTGCAAGGCTGTTGGAAGAATAAAACAGAGGAGACTCTTACCTCTCACACACACCACGCGGGGCTCTTTAAGAGCAAAAATGTTTCCTTAAAAATGTTATAGGTGAAATAAACTCTTTTTCCTCCGCTTCAGGAAGGGCTTATTGAAGGGACCCAAGAGAAAGAGGATGGTGCCCCCATACCTCTTGCTGCAGGAGAGGAGCGCAGTCTGCCCCCAAACCGATTCCTCAGGATGGGAATCCACCCCCAGATCTTTTAATCCAGGCTGAAGGAAACAGTATGTCCCCAAACCTCTTTCCCTTCAACAGCCCAGGCTAAAAAAGGGCCTCTGACCCTGAACCTCTTCTCAAAAGCTGTGGGAGGCTGTCAACCCCCAAACCTTTCCCTCAGGAAATGCGTCTGATTCCGAACCTTTTCCCTCTAACCTGGAGAAGCAGTGCGCCCCCAAACCTCTTTCTCCTCAGCAGACCAGGCACAGGGATGCAGTCTGTCCCCAAACCTTTTCTTCAGGAAGGGCACCTGCCCCCAAACCATCTATCCCAGGCTGAGAAGGACAGGGTGCCCCCAAACCTCCTTCCCTTCAGCAGCCCAGGCTGAAGAAGGGCATCATCCCCTGAACGTCTTTCCCCAAGCTGTAGGAGGCTGTCCGCCCCAAACCTTCTTCCCCAGGCTGAGAAGGGCAGGGTGCCCCCAAACCTCTTTTCCCTCTGCAGCCTAGGCTGAAGAAGAACATCTGCCCCTGAACCTTTTCCCCCCAAGCTGTAGGAGGCTCTCCGCCCAAAACCTTTTTCCCCAGGCCAGGAAAAGCACCCATGAACCTTCTTCCCTTCAGCAGCCCAGGCTGAAGAAGAGCATCCGCCCCTAAACCTCCTTCCCCAGACCTAGAGAAGCACCCCCAAACTTCTTTCCCTTCAGCAGCCCAGGCTGAAGAAAGGCATCAGCCCCTGAACCTCTTCCCCAAGCTGGAGGAGGCTGTCTGCCCCCAAATCTTATTCCCCAGGCTGGGAATGGCAAGATGCCCCTGAACCTCTTTCTCTTCAGCAGCCCAGGCTGAAGAAGGAGCATCTGTCTTCAAACCTCTTTCCCCAAACTGTAGGAGGCTGCCTGCCCCCTAGCCTTATTCTCCATGCTGGGGAAGGGAGGGTGCCCCTGAACCTCTTTCCCCTCAGCAGACCAAGCTGAAGAAGAGCATCTGCCCCCAAACCTCTTCCCCCAAGCTGTAGGAGGCTGTCCGCCTCCCAACCTTCTTCTGCAGGCTGAGAAAGGCAGGGTGCCCCAAACCTCCTTCCCCTCAGCAGCCCAGACAGAAGAAGGGCATCAGCCCCTGAACCTCTTTCCCCAAGCTGGAGGAGGCTGTCTGCCCCAAACCTTCTTCCCCAGGCTGAGAATGGCAAGCTGCCCCTGAACCTCTTTCCCTTCAGCAGCCCAGGCTGAAGAAGGAGCATCAGCCCCCGAACCTCTTCCCCCACACTGTAGGAGGCTGTCTGCCCCCAAACCTCCTTCCCCTCAGCAGCCCAGACAGAAGAAGGGCATCAGCCCTTGAACCTCTTTCCCAAAGCTGGAGGAAGCTGCCTGCCCCAAACCTTCTTCCCCAGGCTGGGAAAGGCAAGCTGACCCTGAACCTCTTTCTCTTCAGCAGCCCAGAAAGAAGAAGGGCATCAGCCCCCGAACCTCTTTCCCCATGAGATAGGAGGCTGTCTGCCCCTTAACCTTCTTCCCCAGGCTGGGAAAGGCAAGCTGCCCCTGAACCTCTTTCGCTTCAGCAGCCCAGAAAGAAGAAGGGCATCAGCCCCCGAACCTCTTTCCCAAAGCTGGAGGAAGCTGCCTGCCCCTTAACCTTCTTCCCCAGGCTGGGAAAGGCAAGCTGCCCCTGAACCTCTTCCGCTTCAGCAACCCAGAAAGAAGAAGGGCATCAGCCCCCGAACCTCTTTCCCCATGAGATAGGAGGCTGTCTGCCCCTTAACATTCTTCCCCAGGCTGGGAAAGGCAAGCTGCCCCTGAACCTCTTTCGCTTCAGCAGCCCTGAAAGAAGAAGGGCATCAGCCCCGAACCTCTTTCCCCAAGCTGTTGGAGGCTGTCTGCCCCTTAACCTTCTTCCCCAGGCTGGGAAAGGCAAGCTGCCCCTGAACCTCTTTCCCTTCAGCAGCCCAGAAAGAAGAAGGGCATCAGCCCCCGAACCTCTTTCCCCATGAGATAGGAGGCTGTCTGCCCCTTAACATTCTTCCCCAGGCTGGGAAAGGCAAGCTGCCCCTGAACCTCTTTCGCTTCAGCAGCCCAGAAAGAAGAAGGGCATCAGCCCCCGAACCTCTTTCCCCATGAGATAGGAGGCTGCCTGCCCCTTAACCTTCTTCCCCAGGCTGGGAACGTCAAGCTGCCCCTGAACCTCTTTCCCTTCAGCAGCCCAGGCTGAAGAAGGAGCATCAGCCCCCGAACCTCTTCCCCCAAGCTGCAGGAGGCTGTCTGCCCCCCAACGCCTTCCCCAGGCTGGGAACGTCAAGCTGCCCCTGAACCTCTTTCCCTTCAGCAGCCCAGGCTGAAGAAGGCGCATCAGCCCCCGAACCTCTTCCCCCAAGCTGCAGGAGGCTGTCTGCCCCCCAACCTTCTTCCCCAGGCTGGGAAAGGCAAGCTGCCCCTGAACCTCTTTCCCTTCAGCAGCCCAGACAGAAGAAGGAGCATCAGCCCCCGAACCTCTTCCCCCAAGCTGCAGGAGGCTGTCTGCCCCCCAACCTTCTTCCCCAGGCTGGGAAAGGCAAGCTGCCCCTGAACCTCTTTCCCTTCAGCAGCCCAGGCTGAAGAAGGAGCATCAGCCCCCGAACCTCTTCCCCCAAGCTGCAGGAGGCTGTCTGCCCCCCAACCTTCTTCCCCAGGCTGGGAAAGGCAAGCTGCCCCTGAACCTCTTTCCCTTCAGCAGCCCAGGCTGAAGAAGGCGCATCAGCCCCCGAACCTCTTCCCCCAAGCTGCAGGAGGCTGTCTGCCCCCCAACCTTCTTCCCCAGGCTGGGAAAGGCAAGCTGCCCCTGAACCTCTTTCCCTTCAGCAGCCCAGACAGAAGAAGGAGCATCAGCCCCCGAACCTCTTCCCCCAAGCTGCAGGAGGCTGTCTGCCCCCCAACCTTCTTCCCCAGGCTGGGAAAGGCAAGCTGCCCCTGAACCTCTTTCCCTTCAGCAGCCCAGGCTGAAGAAGGAGCATCAGCCCCCGAACCTCTTCCCCCAAGCTGCAGGAGGCTGTCTGCCCCCCAACCTTCTTCCCCAGGCTGGGAAAGGCAAGCTGCCCCTGAACCTCTTTCCCTTCAGCAGCCCAGGCTGAAGAAGGAGCATCAGCCCCCGAACCTCTTCCCCCAAGCTGCAGGAGGCTGTCTGCCCCCCAACCTTCTTCCCCAGGCTGGGAAAGGCAAGCTGCCCCTGAACCTCTTTCCCTTCAGCAGCCCAGACAGAAGAAGGAGCATCAGCCCCCGAACCTCTTCCCCCAAGCTGCAGGAGGCTGTCTGCCCCCCAACCTTCTTCCCCAGGCTGGGAAAGGCAAGCTGCCCCTGAACCTCTTTCCCTTCAGCAGCCCAGGCTGAAGAAGGAGCATCAGCCCCCGAACCTCTTCCCCCAAGCTGCAGGAGGCTGTCTGCCCCCCAACCTTCTTCCCCAGGCTGGGAAAGGCAAGCTGCCCCTGAACCTCTTTCCCTTCAGCAGCCCAGACAGAAGAAGGAGCATCAGCCCCCGAACCTCTTCCCCCAAGCTGCAGGAGGCTGTCTGCCCCCCAACCTTCTTCCCCAGGCTGGGAAAGGCAAGCTGCCCCTGAACCTCTTTCCCTTCAGCAGCCCAGGCTGAAGAAGGAGCATCAGCCCCCGAACCTCTTCCCCCAAGCTGCAGGAGGCTGTCTGCCCCCCAACCTTCTTCCCCAGGCTGGGAAAGGCAAGCTGCCCCTGAACCTCTTTCCCTTCAGCAGCCCAGGCTGAAGAAGGCGCATCAGCCCCCGAACCTCTTCCCCCAAGCTGCAGGAGGCTGTCTGCCCCCCAACCTTCTTCCCCAGGCTGGGAAAGGCAAGCTGCCCCTGAACCTCTTTCCCTTCAGCAGCCCAGACAGAAGAAGGAGCATCAGCCCCCGAACCTCTTCCCCCAAGCTGCAGGAGGCTGTCTGCCCCCCAACCTTCTTCCCCAGGCTGGGAAAGGCAAGCTGCCCCTGAACCTCTTTCGCTTCAGCAGCCCAGAAAGAAGAAGGGCATCAGCCCCCGAACCTCTTTCCCCAAGCTGTTGGAGGCTGTCTGCCCCTTAACCTTCTTCCCCAGGCTGGGAAAGGCAAGCTGCCCCTGAACCTCTTTCCCTTCAGCAGCCCAGAAAGAAGAAGGGCATCAGCCCCCGAACCTCTTTCCCCATGAGATAGGAGGCTGTCTGCCCCTTAACATTCTTCCCCAGGCTGGGAAAGGCAAGCTGCCCCTGAACCTCTTTCCCTTCAGCAGCCCAGGCAGAAGAAGGGCATCAGCCCCCGAACTTCTTTCCCCATGAGATAGGAGGCTGCCTGCCCCTTAACCTTCTTCCCCAGGCTGGGAACGTCAAGCTGCCCCTGAACCTCTTTCCCTTCAGCAGCCCAGGCTGAAGAAGGAGCATCAGCCCCCGAACCTCTTCCCCCAAGCTGCAGGAGGCTGTCTGCCCCCAAACCTTTTCCCCCAGGCTGGGAAAGGCAAGCTGCCCCTGAACCTCTTTCCCTTCAGCAGCCCAGGCTGAAGAAGGAACATCAGCCCCCGAACCTCTTTCCCCAAGCTGTAAGAGGCTGTCTGTCCCCGAACCTTCTTCCCCAGGCTGAGAAGGGCAGGGAGCCCCCGAACCTCTTTCCCTTCAGCAGCCCAGGCAGAAGAAGGGCATCAGCCCCCGAACCTCTTCCCCCAAGCTGCAGGAGGCTGTCTGCCCCCAAACCTTCTTCCCCAGGCTGAGAAGGGCAGGGTGCCCCCGAACCTCTTTCCTCCCAGCAGCCCAGGCTGAAGAAGGAGCATCAGCCCCTGAACCTCTTTCCTCCCAGCAGCCCAGACAGAAAGAGCATCAGCCCCCGAACCTCTTCCCCCAAGCTGCAGGAGGCTGTCCGCCCCCCAACCTTTTCCCCCGGGCTGAGAAGGGCAGGGAGCCCCCGCCCCTCTTTCCTCCCAGCCGCCCAAGCGGAGGCCTCCCGCCCCCGACCCTCTTCCTTCGGGGCAGCGGCGCCCGGACCCTCTCTCCGCACTCACCGCCGGCCGGGCTCCCTCCGCGGCGTCGCAGGCCCGAGAGGAGGCGGGGGGGGAAGAGGTGCCGGGGCTGAGGGGCGCCGTTCCTGCCGCCGCTGCCCGAACTCCTCGCTACGTCACCAGCGGCCGGCCCGACATTATAAATAACTTCAGGGGCAGCCTCCGCCTCAGAGCGCCAGCCGACGCCGACTGCGCAGGCGCCCGCCCTGGACCGCCGCCAAGTGCGCAGGCGCGCCCGCCCGCCCGCGGCCCTCGGAGGAAGGGCGGGCGCGCGGCGACGGCGACGCTCTGCGACGTCATCGCGACGCTCTGCTCTTCTTCCCCCTCCGACGCAGGGAAGCGGAGCAGGCGCCGGGAAAGCGCGTAGGCACGTCCGGCTCCCCGTCGAAAGCGGAGTGTCTTTGGCGAGGGTTTCTATCCAGGCTTTCCCCCCAAGGCAAACCGCCAGAGCTTTATGATATAAATATTAATAACAAAAAGTGCAATAAAATAGGAGTCAAGTGCACCTTTAAGACCAACTTCGTTTTATTCAGAACGTGAGCTTTCGTGTGCATGCACGCTTCTTCAGGCGACGAATGAGGTATAGTAAGCAGAACCACACATAGCTGGTGGGTTTGGAATGCAACGTGGTACAAAGTTAAAAACCAATAGCAGAACAGTAAAATTAACAAATGCAGAAAACCTTTGATCTGGGTTGCATTAGCGTGGGAAACCATAAAACAGTAACCTGTCAGAATGTGAGCATGCCTGTTAATTATTCTATTGCTAATAAACCTGGGTCAAAAAGAAGACTTTTCTTTCCCATTAGTTTTTCCTGCTCGACTAAATTACCTTTTAACATGTAATATAAATATATACATCATTCTAGTTTGCCATTAGGAAAAATACATTAAAATATAGTAGAAGATGGGTTTGATGTATGTAATGAGATAAACGGCCAATATCCCTAGTTTGAGTATGTCAATACAAAAGCATTATTCTGATACACTATCCTAAAAGAGAAATGCATTTGAATACTGTGGCTACATCACGCTACTTGGTGAAAGTGGGTTTGGCATATGTAATGAGATTAAAAAAAAATAACATCTCTGTTCAGTTCTGGGAAGGTGTTTGCTCCAAGTTTCATAATAGTTTGTAATTCAGCAATTCCCCTCTCCATTCTGTTATTGAAGTTCTGAGAGTGGGTTTAGCATCTGTAATGAGATAAAAAACCAATATCCCTGTTCAGTCCTGGGGAGGTGTTTGTTCCAAGTTTCATAATAATTTGTAATTCAGCCATTTCTCCATTCTGTTCTTGAAGTTCCTTTGCAGTAAAACAGCTACTTTGAGGTCACCCACTGAATACTTTGGAAGGTTAAAGGGTAGAGGGATCTACAACAAACCCTTTTTAGAACTAAAGCACCGACCTGATGAAATCAGGAAACAGATTAACAAAGCCAGAATGATACCCAGAGGAAACCTGTTAGGAGATAAACCCCAAACAGTCAATAACAGAACACCGCTAGGGGTCACACACAACTCTCAACTGAAAACAGTTCAACGTTATCATCAACAACTTACAACCTCTATTGAATAGTGACAGCTCTCTTTCAAAAGTACGGGGGGGGGGGGGTAAACCTTTTCTTGCACACAGACAGCCCCCTAATCTCAAGCAACTCCTCACCCACAACAATACAACATCTCATCTGAGCATGGACGCTGGTACCAGAGCTTGCAGTAAGTGCCAACTTTGCTGCCACATACACCCAGACAACACAATCGCTGGCCATAACAGCATTAACTACACCGTCTCAGACTCATTCACTTGCTCATCTTCCAACATTATATATGCCATTAAATGCCCTCCAGTTCTCTACATAGGGCAAACAGGACAAACCCTCCGCCAAAGGAGAAATGGACACAAATCTGACATCAGGAATGACAGAACGGAGAAACCTGTGGGGGAACACTTTAACTTTCCAAAGCATTCAATGGGTGTCCTCAAAGTAGCTGTTTTACTGCGAAGGAACTTCAAGAACAGAATGGAGAGAGAAACTGCTGAATTACAAATTATTATGAAACTTGGAACAAACACCTCCTCAGGAATATCGGGGATATCCCTGAACAGGGGTATTGTTTTTTTACCTCATTACATATTAGGGTTGCCAATCCCCAGGTGGGGGCAGGGGATCCCCCAGTTTGGAGACCCTCCCCTCTGCTTCAGGGTCAGAAAGCGGGGGGAGGGGAGGGAAATGTCTGCTGGGAACTCTTAATCCCTATGGAGATTTATTCCCATAGAAAACCATGGAGAATTGATCCATGGGTATCTGGGGCTGGGGGGGGGCTGTTTTATGGGGTAGAGGCACCGGTGGCTCAGTGGTAGAGCATCTGCTTGGGAAGCAGAAGGTCCCAGGTTCAATCCCCGGCATCTCCAAAAAAGGGTCCAGGCAAAGAGGTGTGAAAAGCCTCAGCTTGAGACCCTGGAGAGCCGCTGCCAGTCTGAGAAGACAAGACTGACTTTGATGGACCAAAAGGTCTGATTCAGTATAAGGCAGCTTCATATGTTTGGAGAACACAAAGTGGGGTACATTCTCCCCTTGTCTATTATATCCTCGCAACAAAATGTGAGCATGTCTGTTAATCACTCTATTGTTATAAGCAACACTATTATCAATATGAACAGACATGCTCACATTTTGACGTGTTATTGTTTTATTGGTTTCTCACGCTCCTGCTACCCAGATCAAAGGTTTGCTCAGTTTGTTAATTTTACTATTCTGTCACTGGATTTTAACTTTGTACCGTTTTGCATTCTAAACCACCGCCTACCAGCTACATGCAGCTCTGCTCACTGTAACTGATTCCTCATCTGATGAAGTGTGCTTAAGAGCACACGAAAGCTTACATTCTAAATTAAAAAAAAATGGTTGGTCCTAAAGGTGTCACTTGACTCCTGCTTTGTTCATTCTGATTAAAACTTTGTTGGTCTTAAAGGGTTCCTTGGGGAGGGACGGTGGCTCAGTGGTAGAGCATCTGCTTGGGAAGCAGAAGGTCCCAGGTTCAGGCCCCGGCATCTCCAACTAAAAAGGGTCCAGGCAAATAGGTGTGAAAAACCTCAGCTTGTCTATTATATATAGACTCCACTTGTCTAATATATATGGGGTACTTGACTCCTGCTTTGTTCATTCTGATTAAAACTTTGTTGGTCTTAAAGGAGTGCCTTGACTCCTGCTTTGTTCATTCTGAATAAAACTTTGTTGGTCTTAAAGGAGTGCCTTGACTCCTGCTTTGTTCATTCTGAATAAAACTTTGTTGGTCTTAAAGGAGTTCCTTGACTCCTGCTTTGTTCATTCTGAATAAAACTTTGTTGGTCTTAAAGGGATGCCTTGACTCCTGCTTTGTTCATTCTGAATAAAACTTTGTTGGTCTTAAAGGAGTGCCTTGACTCCTGCTTTGTTCATTCTGAATAAAACTTTGTTGGTCTTAAAGGTGCAAAATGACTCCTAATTTGTTCTAATAATGATGATTATGATGATGACTAAAAGAAAGCCAGAGCAAAGAGATAATAAGGCACAAAAACTCTAAAAGCAATGACAGAAGACACGGCAAACAATTAAAAAATAAAGGACCAAGAGTTGAAGGGGGTGGGGCAAAAATACGACAGTCAACTCACTACTTAGTGCCTTGCCCCGCATATGGCGACATTGAACTAGATATCGGAAGTGAGAAGTACGCATGGCACTCTTTATGAGGCTGGGGGAGGCTCACTGCGCATGCTCCAGCCAGCCGACGCGTGCGTGCGAGCGAAGCGAAGTTCCTCTGAAGCTCCGTCAACACAACCACGCTGTTGATCGCAACGGCGACGTCTTGCGAGCGCGGGGGCGGAGCTTATGCAGACGTCTCTCCTTTACCCTTGTGGGACGTCGCCAACTGACAAACGGAAAAAAGGCGTGGCTAAAAGAAACTGGGCTCCCACCCACCCTACGCTCCCCGCCCACCTTAGCGTGGATTGGCCGGACCGTCCGCAGAAGGCGGGCCTAAATGAAAACGCTTGACGCTGATTAGAGGAAGCGAAATAAGCCTTTCCGGAAGGTTAGAAGGGTGGCTATTCAGGTGCCTGACCGGGGGCTTAAATGCCCGTCGCCTTTTAGTCGTCATAAATGGCTTCCCACCTGTAGTTTGTTTTAATTTATAAGTGAAAGTTAATGTAAAGAAGAGAAGTTTGGTCCCTGGAAGGTAGTTCCTGTGAGCCCTCTTGACATAACCATGGTCAACACTGATGCATCATGGGATAAAACCCACAAAACCATTCTGAACATGAAAATGCACTCTGGGGTTTTATGCGATGTACGGTGTTGATTGCCAATCAACTGGTGGAGCCTACAGGCCAGCTCGTTTCCTCAGTCTACAGAGATCTGTTCCCCTGGAGGAAATGGCTGCAGAGGAAGGAGGGCTCTGGCCTAGGGTTGCCAATCTCCAGGTGGGGGCAGGGGATTCCCCTGGTTTGGAGGCCCTCCCCCCGCTTCAGGGTCATCAGAAAGTGGGGGGAGGGAAATATATGCTGGGCACTCCATTATTGCGTAGGAAGACCGAGTCCCATAGGGTATAATGGAAAATTTAGCCTTGCATATTTGGGGTGGGGGGAAACTGGGTTTTTTTTTGAGATAGAGGCATCAGATTTTCAGCATAGCATCCGGCGCCTCTCTTCAGAACACCCCCGAAGTTTCAAAAAGATTGGACTAGGGGGTCCAATTCTATGAGCCCCCAAAGAAGGTGCCCCTATCCTTCATTCTTTTCAATGGAGGGAAGGCATTTAAAAGGTGTGCGGTCCCTTTAAATGTGGTGGCCAGAACTCCCTTTGGAATTCAGTTATGCTTGTCACAACCTTGTTCCTGGCTCCGCCCCCAAAGTCTCCTGGCTCCACCCCCCGAGTCCCCAGATATTTCTTGAATTGGATTTGGCAACCTCCGGCCTACTTTGTTGTGTTTCCTCCCTAGGCTCCATCCACAAGTCTTCACGGATTCCCCAAGCTGGAGCTGGCAGCCCTCATCACAACATTAGAATTGCACACCTTAACCATTACATTAGATTTACAAACTGTGCACTTAAGGCAAATAGAGAGCTGTGGTGGTTATAAGGTTGTCAGGTTCTCCCTGGTTATATGGTAAGGTTGCCTTATCCAGGTTGGGAAACTCTTGGGAGATTTGGGGACGTAGCCTGGGGAGGTCAGAGACATCAGCTGGGTCCAAAGCCATAGAGTCCCCTTTCCAAAGCATCAAATTTTCTCCAGGGGAGGTGATTTCTGTAGTCTGGAGATGAGCTGTAATTCCAGGGGAGCCCCAGGTCTCACCTGGAGAGTGGCACCTCAGGTGGTTAGAGCATTAGACTAGGACCTGGGAGGTCTAGGTTGGAATCTTCATGCTGCCATGGAAGCTCACTGGGTGTCCCACACTCTCAGCCTAACCTGCCTTACAGGTAGATGCAGGAGGGGTAGCTGTGTTGGTCTGATGCAATGAAACAAAGTATTAGTCCAGTTTTAATTCTGGGTATAAGCTTTCATGTACATCTGATGAAGTGGGCTTGCAAGCGAAAGCTTATAATTAGAAGAAGAAGATTGCAGACTTATACCCCGCTCTTCTCTCTGAATCAGAGACTCAGAGCTGCTTGTTGTTCAGTCCAACAGTCGAGACCGCCTCTTTGCGACTCCATGGACAAAGTCACGCCAGGTCCTCCTGTCTTCCACCATCCTCTGAAGTCTGCTCAAATTTGTGTTCGTTACATCAGTAACGCTGTCCAGCCATCTTATCTTTTGCCGTCCCCTTCTTCTTTTGCCTTCTGTCTTTCCCAGCATCAAGATCTTCAGTGAGTGCTCCCTTCTCATTTGGGTGGCCAAAGTATTTGAACTTCAGCTTCAGCATCTGACCTTTCAGGGAACAGTCTGGGTTGATTTCCCTTTGGACTGACTGATTTGATCTTCTTGCAGTTCAAGGGACTCTCAAGATTCTTCTCCAGCACCACAGCTCAAAAGCATCTATTCTTCTGCGCTCGGCCTTCCTTATGGTCCAGCTCTCATAGCCATACATTACTACTGGGAATACCATCGTTTTGCCTATACAGATTTTTGTTGGCAGGCTGATGTCTCTACTTTTTATTATACTGCCCAGGTTCGCCATAGCTGTCCTCCCAAGGAGCAAACATCTTTTAATTTCATGGCTACAGTCACCATCTGCAGTGATCTTGGGTCTCAGAAATGTGAAGTCTATCACTACTTACATGTCTTCCCCTTCTATTTGCCATGGTGTGATGGGGCCGGATGTCAAGATCTTAGTTTTTTTGATGTTGAGTTTCAAGCCTACTTTTGTGCTCTCCTCTTTCACCCTCAATAAGAGGTTCTTTAGGTCCTCCTCACAGAGCGGCTTACAATCTCCTATATCTTCTGCCCCCACAACAAACACCCTGTGAGGTGGGTGGGGCTGAGAGGGTTTTCACAGCAGCTGCCCTTTCAAGGACAACTTTGCCAGAGCTATGACTGACCCAAGGCCATTCCAGCAGCTGCAAGTGGAGGAGTGAGGAATCAAACCTGGTTCTCCCAGATAAGAGTCCGTGCACTTAACCACTACACCAAACTGGCTCTCTTAGAATTAAACTTCGTTGGTCTTAAAGCTTCCACTGCATTTCAACTTTGTCCTACCTTACAGGGATGTTGTGACAGCAAAATGGAGAAAGGAAGAATCTCACAGGCTGCTTTGGGGGCCGGAGAGCCAGTTTGGTGTAGTGGTTAAGCGTGCGGACTCTTATCTGGGAGAACCGGGTTTGATTCCCCACTCCTCCACTTGCACCTGCTGGCATGGCCTTGGGTCAGCCATAGCTCTGGCAGAGGTTGTCCTTGAAAGGGCAGCTGCTGTGAGAGCCCTCTCAGCCCCACCCACCTCACAGGGTGTCTGTTGTGGGGGAGGAAGGGAAAGGAGATTGTGAGCCGCTCTGAGACTCTTTGGAGTGGAGGGTGGGATATAAATCCAATATCTTCTTCTTCTTCTTACTGGAGAGAAAAAAGGGGGTCATAAATGTTGCATACTAACCTGTGTCAAAAGTAACAAAAAAAAATTACAGGGTTTTGGGCTCACACCCCAAGGAACTGTTCTGTCTCCTTGATAAGAGTTGCTAGGTCTGTGTTGGAAAATACCTGGAGACTTTGGGGGCGGAGCCAGGAGAGGGCGGGGTTTGGGGAGGGGCTTCAGCAGGGTCCAATACCCTTCCAAGCGGCCATTTTCTCCAGGGGAGCTGATCTCTGCCAGCTGGTGATCAGTTGCCAAAGTGGGAGATCTCCAGGCCCCATCTGGAGGCTAAGCAACAGAAAAAAGTCACACGGATAGGAGACTGGAAGGAGAGCAAAGGCCCCGTGTACAAAGTACCTCTTACCCACCTCTTGAAATTCAATAAAGTGCAATAAAGAATGCCTTCTCCAAAAATAGAGACAATCCAATTTCTTTACTGGTAGCGAAATTTCTTAGACGCATCCGGATTTGCACAATTGTATGCGGAGGGTACTCAAAACGCATTCTCAAGTACCAACGTCAGCTTACAGGCATAAGCGGTCTGTATTCCTGTTTCGCATTCCTGCTTTATCCCAGCTCAGAGCCGGATTAACCATTAGGCCAATTAGGCGCTGGCCTATGGGCCCCCACGCCTTTGGGCCCCTGGAAGGCATTTTCCCCCAGTTTGCCTCTGCTTGCAGCCCTCCCAGCTTGCACGCGCAGCCGGCAACTGAGCCGCTCTTTGCCCGACTTGCCTGGTGTGGCTGCTGCTGGCGTTGTCGCCAAGTTTGCCTCTCTCTGCCTCTCCCCCGCAGCTTTTTCAAAAGGGACTTTCAGAAGGTGCCTGCAGGCTGCAGCAGGGGCCATGAGAGGTGCGGCAGGCACTCTGAGCTAATTTCCAAGGGGCCCCCCAAAATTTCCACTGCCTAGGGGCCTCCACAGGGTTTAATCCAGCACTGTCCGAGCTACAGTTTTGTGCCACTAGTTTGCTTTACGCTTCACGCTGATATTAAATTCTTATCACATTTACTCCAACAATTGCTGACATCTTTTCAATGGTCGGCTATTGTTGGAGTAAACGCGTGAAGAGAAAAGCACACTCCGAATCTGCCCTTTTCTCCAGAAGAACGGATCTCTGTGGTCTGGAGATGATAGCAAGGGTGGCCACATAGAATAAATGTCAGACGTATGAGAGCCACAAGACATGAACGTCAGATATTTGAGAGAAGGAAAGAAGGAAGGAAGATGGAGAGAGAGAGAGAGGTGGAAAGAAAGCACCTTTAACTTCAAATGTATTCTCCAAGCTGCTAGCTGGCTTGGCTTGGCGAAGTGATTTAAAGAGAGGAATGCCTTTTCCAAGTCAGCCAACAGAGTGGGGGGCTTCAAAAGCCACAAAATATGTGTGAAAGAGCCACATGTGGCTCCCAAACTACAGTTTGGCCACTCCTGCTGTATAGAAACAAAATTTATTTCAAGGGAGAAAACATTTCTAAGTGAAGAAAGCTATGCTGGGGAAGAAACCACTGTCCCTCTCTTGCCTGGCTTCCGCTGGTGCCTTGCCCTTAAAAACGGAAACGCCAGAAATAAGTGACTTTTTAGGATCTTCCTGGATGTTAAGCACAGTAAAATTCAATGGTGATCTATGGTTTTATGGCTCTCTTTGAAACTGGTCTGTGAAACGTCATGGAGAGTCAGTGTGACTTGGTTCTGTTATTCTTTCCCTTCCCCCCTCTTGCTTTATTGCTTGGGATAGTAGAATAGTGAGAAACGAAACTTGTAGTGAGAGGAGAAGAAGTAACACCTTCCCATACATTCCTGCATGGGAGTGTAGGCCATCTGGGAAAGCAAGGACGAAATGTTGATAACATAGTGGGAAAGTAGACATTTATGATAGTTTATGCGCTAGCTGGCACTCTTTACCCCCTCCCGTGAGAATCCTTTGACGTATGTCTTAAAAGAAGCATATCAATGTAACTTTGGTATCACTCTCAAGGTCCTGAACCAAGAGAGCATCTCGATTTAACGATTAACGTAGTTTTGTATCCACTTGACTTGTCCTTTTGAAAATCGCATGCTTGACACTGGAGGCCTGAATTGAACCCTGCCAATCTCCTTTTCCTGCTTATTCCTCCTCCACTTCAATTTACAGGCAGACTAATAATCTCCTTGTCAGCAGCCAGAGAATGCCTGATGTTAAGGACGACATTTGCTTGTCTCTGCTCTTTTAAAGAAAACCTTTTGTCACTCCCTGTCACAATGTTTCGTGGAGTCATCCTGGAACAGTTTAGAACTGTTCCTAACATGTCTTCTTATTGCTGGAAGAGATGTGGGGCTAGGGTTGCCAAGTCCAATTCAAGAAATATCTGGGGACTTTGGGGGTGGAGCCAGGAGACTTTGGGGATGGAGCCAGGAGACATTGGGGATGGAGCCAGGAGATATTGGGGGTGGAGCCAGGAGACATTGGGGACGGAGCCAGGAACAAGGGTGTGACAAGCATCATTGAACTCCAAGGGAGTTCTGGCCATCACATTTAAAGGGACAGCACACCTTTTTAAATGTGTTCCTTCCATAGGAAATAATGAAGGATAGGGGCACCTTCTTTTGGGGCTCATAGAATTGGACCCCCTGGTCCAATCGTTTTAAAACTCCGGGGGTACTTTGGGGAGAGGCACTAGATACTATATTGAAAATCTGGTGCCTCTACCTCAAAAGACAGTTCTCCCAGAACCCCCGAAACCTCCAGATCAATTCTCCATTATACCCTATGAGAATCGATCTCCACATAGGGAATAATGAAGTGCTCAGCAGACGTTCCACCCCGCCCCCCCCCCCCCGTGTCTGGCGACTCAGAAGCGAGGGATTGGCCTCTCTACTCACGAGTTGCTGCCAACTTCTTCAAAGTAACACAGACACACCATCCCGAGAGGAAGCCTTTCAATCGGAGACCGAAGCCTCCGGAGGTGGGAAGGCACATGGTCCTGTGGGGGCGGGGCTTCCCTCCACCAGCCAGCTGACTGGTAGCGGGAAGGAGCCTGGGAAAGCGGGAGAACTCCCGCTGGGACCTGGGGATTTGCAAGCCTATGTGGGGCTAAGGCAGATTTTTTTTTTTCATACCTGGTGGTCCTGCCACTATGGTTGCCACTTTTTGGAATCAGGTTGTTGGAGAAATTTTTAAAATCGCAGGGGGTTGGGCCCCGCTTTCTCCAACCCTGATTCTTTTTAAATCTTTGGGAATCTAAGTATATTCAAAAAACAGATAGAGAACCAATAATGGTTTTTATTAACTGTCTGCAGCCAAAACTGTTGTTGCACTTAAGTGGAAAGACAAACAGTCTGCCTCTATAAAGGCTTGGTACAGCAAGGTCTGGGATTATTTTATATTGGACAAGAGCACGGATGAGATAAATCATCAGAGAGCCAGTCTGGTTTAGTGGTTAAGTGTGCGGACTCTTATCTGGGAGAACCGGGTTTGATTCCCCACTCCTCCACTTGCACCTGCTGGAATGGCCTTGGGTCAGCCATAGCTCTGACAGAAGTTGTCCTTGAAAGGGCAGCTGTTGTGAGAGCCCTCTCCAGCCCCACCCACCTCACAGGGTGTCTGTTGTGGGGGAGGAAGGTAAAGGAGATTGTGAGCCACTCTGAGACTCTTCGGAGTGGAGGGCGGGATATAAATCCAATATCTTCTATCTTCTTCTTCATCACAATAACGTATCTTCTAGAAATGGTCTCCCTTTTTAAAATCTAATTCTGTCGATAATTTATCTTTCGCTAATGTTGCATAAGCTGGCATTTTGCTTGTATTGTTGTAAATACGTGGATTGTATGTATCCCTTAACCGATGTTCCCTCTAAACTGCGGAGTCTCGCGAGCACAAATTCGACTTTGTGAGCTACTGGCATTAAAGTCGTGAGCTCCTGCATAAATTATTGTACTCTGGGGCCATTTTTCCTGAGCTAAGACAAAAATGTGCAAGCTGGAGGCTAAAAATCTGTGAGGTAGCTCACGCGGACTCAGCTTAGAGGGAACACCACTCTTAACGTATTTTAATGTTTCAATATTTTCTGTCAGCTGTTTACATTGTTAATAACATTTTATATTTATATATATATATAAATCTTATTAACAATGTAAACAGCAAACAGAGAATATTGAAACATAAGGATATGTTTATTTATATATATGTATATATAACGGCAATTGTGGTTTCCACCTGCCTGTTTCTAGTGAGAAATCTCCAGGTAATTGTGGTCTTTGCCCGCCGATGCTCAACTGATCAGAGGACGGAAACAGGGGCCAAAATAGAGGCCAGGGATGAACCTTGGAAGATTTTTTTTTTTTAAGGAGTCCTCATCTACTTACAAGGAGTTTTGACCACAGAGTTCCTGGCAATTCCTAGAGCTACCTGGAGGTGACACAAGGTAGCTCTAGGTCTTATCTGAGGAAGACAGCTGTTTCTCAAAAACATATGCTACAATAAAAATTATTATTCTTAAAGGTACCATGGGTGGGCCTTTGGGGGCACTTTGGGGGGCAGGTTGGTGTAGTGGTTAAGTGTGTGGAGAACCAGGTTTGATTCCCCACTCCTTCACTTGCAGCTGCTGGAATGGCCTTGGGTCAGCCAGAGCTCTCTTATCTGGGAGAACCAGGTTTGATTCCCCACTCCTTCACTTGCAGCTGCTGGAATGGCCTTGGGTCAGCCAGAGCTCTCTTATCTGGGAGAACCAGGTTTGATTCCCCACTCCTTCACTTGCAGCTGCTGGAATGGCCTTGGGTCAGCCAGAGCTCTCTTATCTGGGAGAACCGGGTTTGATTCCCCACTCCTCCACTTGCAGCTGCTGGAATGGCCTTGGGTCAGCCAGAGCTCTCTTATCTGGGAGAACCGGGTTTGATTCCCCACTCCTCCACTTGCACCTGCTGACATGGCCTTGGGTAGGGTTGCCAAGTCCAATTCAAGAAATATCTGGGGACTTTGGGGGTGGAGCCAGGAGACATTAGGCATGGAGCCAAGATCAAGGCTGTGACAAGCATCATTGAACTCCAAAGGGAGTTCTGGCCATCACATTTCAAGGGACAGCACACCTTTTCAATGCCTTCCTTCCATAGGAAATAATGAAGGATAGGGGCACCTTCTTTTGGGGCTCATAGAATTGGACCCCCTGGTCCAATCTTTTTGAAACTTGGGGGGTATTTTGAGGAGAGGCACTAGATGCTATACTGAAAATTTGGTGCCCCTACCCCCAAAAAACAGCTCCCTCAGAGCCCCAGATACCTGCGAATCAATTCTCCATGATTTTCTATGGGAATAAATCTCCATAGGGAATAACAGAGTTCCCAGCAGACATTTCCCTCCCCTCCCCCCGCTTTCTGACAACCCTGAAGCATGGGGAGGGTCCCTTCTAAGCTGTGGAGTCTTGTGAGCAAAAATTCTCCGTTGTAAGCTGCTGGCATTAAAGTTATGAGCCGCTGCATGAATTAGTTTGCTCTGGGGCCATTTTTTCCGAGCTGAGACAAAAACGTGTGAGCTGGAGACTCAAAAACTGTGAGCTAGCTCACGCTAACTCAGTTTAAGAGGGAACTCTGCGGCAACCCTGTGTTTTTAGGGCTGCCAAGATCTTGTTGGGGGGGCGCAAGGGGCAGGCGTGTCTCATTGCCCACCAGAAATTTTACCATACAGTTCCTGGCGATTCCTAGAGCTACCACTTGTCACGTCATGTTAGAACTTCCAGAAAGGACATGAGATTGCATTTTTTTTTTAAATCTACCCCAACTGCACCCCGTCCAACCATCCTCCTAGGCAACCCACTTCGTTTGGATGCATTACGAGGAAATAATCAGCCCCAAACAACCATTGACCAAAAAAAGGACACTTTTAATTTTGTACAAATTGTAAACCAATTCTCCCCCACCCCTCCCCCAACTCTACCTATGCAATTTTGAGTGCAGTTTGTTTTTTTGTTTTTTGGAGTTTTTTTACAAAACGCGGAAAATGGAGGCATTCCAGTTGTGCCGAGGGCTGAAAGGCCAGCGATCGAGCTCAGCTATTTTTTACAAAACACGAACAACTTGATTACTGGGAAAAGCAAGAATCTGAAAAACATCTGTTTTCTCGGACTCCTCCAACCTGGGCAGCGGTTCTCCCCCTTCCGGGAGCCTCTGGAACCAGATGTGGCTCTTGAGGATGGCTTGAACCATTTTGCAGCTGCTGCAGTCAGGCAAACGGATGCTCAGGGGACGATCCCGTCCAGCAATGCATCTTGGGACAATTTCCCCATGTCCTCAATAGGATGGGACTGCAGGCTTACCAAGATGGAGCCTTCTGCTAGAAACCAAAAGGACAAGAGCTTGGGTTGCCAAGTCCCCACTGGCTGCCGGTACCATAGAATCCTAGAGTTGGAAGGGACCTCCAGGGTCATCTAGTCCAACCCCCTACACAATGCAGGAAACTCACAAACCCCTCCCCCTAAATTCACAGGATCCTCATTGCTGTCAGCTGGCCATCTAGCCTCTGTTTCAAAACCTCCAAGGAAGGAGAGCCCACCACCACCTGAGGAAGCCTGTTCCACTGAGGAACCGCTCTAAACTCACAAACCCCTCCCCCTAAATTCACAGGATCCTCATTGCTGTCAGATGGCCATCCAGCCTCTTTTTAAAAACCTCCAAGGAAGGAGAGCCCACCACCACCTGAGGAAGCCTGTTCCACTGAGGAACCTCTCTAAACTCACAAATCCCTCCCCCAAAATTCACAGTGTCTTCATTGCTGTCAGATGGCCATCTAGCCTCTGTTTCAAAACCTCCAAGGAAGGAGAGCCCACCACCTCCTGAGGAAGCCTGTTCCACTGAGGAACCGCTCTAACGATCAGGAAGTTCTTCCTAATGTTGAGCCGGAAACTCTTTTAATTTAATTTCAACCCATTGGGTCTGGTCTTACCTTCTGGGACCACAGAAAACAATCCCACCCCATCCTCTACAGGACAGCCCTTCAAGTATTTGAAGATGGTGATCCTATCACCTCTCAGCCGCCTCCTCTCCAGGCTAAACATGCCCAGCTCCTTCAACCTTTCCTCATAGGACTTGGTCTCCAGACCCCTCACCATCTTCATCACCCTCCTCTGGACTTGTTCCAGCTTGTCTAGATCCTTCTTAAAATGTGGTGCCCAAAACTGAGGTCTCACCAGAGCAGAGTAAAGCGATACCATCACATCACGTGATCTGAACACTAGACTTCTGTTGATACAGCCCAAAATGGCATTTGCCTTTTTAGCCACCGCATCACACTGTTGACTCATGTTCAGCGTATGGTTCACTAAGACCCCTAGATCCTTTTGTCCCCCCCCCCCCAATTGCTAGAGTGTCCCCACACAAAACCATAGAGTTTTCCATGATTTCCTAGAGAGTCCCCACACGGCGTGCCTGGCATGATGCGTCACTTCCAGGCAACGTCATCGCACTTCGTGTGCCATGGCGAGACTCTTCAGGGGGCAGGGATACCCCTAGCAGTCTCCTCCCTGCCAGCAGGTTGGGACCCCACCAAACCAGGGGATCCTCTGCTCTTGGTGGGAACTTGGCAACCCAACCAAAAGCCCTTTGAAATCCTGGGCCCTGATGGCTTTCTGGAAGCAATCAGATCTATGTGACTTAAGATTACCAACTCTGGGTTGGGAAATTGCTGGAGATTTGGGCGGTAGAAGCTACAGAGAGCTGGGAGCAGAGAGGAGAAGGGAAGAGACTCCGCCCTACAAAGAAGCCATTTTCTCCAGGTGATTCTGGTGGCCCAGAAATGTGCTGTAATTCCAGGAGATTTCCACCTGGCAGATTCTGGTGGCCCAGAAATGTGCTGTAATTCCAGGAGATTTCCACCTGGCAGATTCTGGTGGCCCAGAAATGTGCTGTAATTCCAGGAGATTTCCATCCAGCAGTTGGCTGCCCTTCAAGAAAGGAACCTAAAAACCATTCTGCCTGAAGCCACACATCACAGAATTCGCAGTCATAGCAAGGTCGCTAGCCTGTATTTTGCCCCCTTGCCTATGTGATTTTGCCCCCTTTCCCATGCGATTGGTTGCAGAGCTTCTTGGACGTCCCCCAACTCCACCGTACCTGCGATCCCAACAGTTTGGGAATTGGCAAGTGTTGACCCCCCATTTAATGATTGGACTGCTGGACCAGATCCCATGGTTACGGGAGACCCTATGCAGACCAGGGCCTGGCGTGGGAAGAGCAGAAAGAGGCTTTCGGGTTAATCCATTACCGGTTCGCCTGCGCTCGTCTACTCTCCAGAGAGGGAACGGAAGAGGGCAGCGAGCCCTGTCACAACAGCGTGATCTCGCTCGGCGGCAGCGTCAGCCTCTTCTCCCGGGCGTGGAGCAAGTTCTCCATGTGCGTGGCGATTACGCGGCAAAGTTCCAAGCCCTAATGGAGGAAGCGAGATGGAGAAGCAGCCGCGTGAAGTGTCATCACTCTCGTTCTCCCTAGCAGGCATAGACAGTACGACAGGGACACGGATGTGCAAGTTCACATGCAGTCAAAGGTCGATTCCACACGGGTGTTTGGGGTCTCTGATGTACGCCCCTCCGCCCCCACCCCGAATGTTTATGCAACACCTTTCCTCCAACCAGTAGAAAAGTACAAGAGTCCAGCAGAACCTTAACGGCTAACAAAATTTGTGGCGAAAAGCCCCCTTTCCCCACCCACTTTGTAAAAAAACTTCGTTGGTACCAGGAAAGCTATCGGCAAATGCCAGTCTGCGCTCATGGGCATCGAGTTGTGGGTTCCTGCTCCAACGTGCTAGCCGCTTTGCTGGCCCTCGCAAGGGCGGAAAGGCAGTATGCAAATTCTATAAATGATAAATGATGATAACAATGTCACAGGCATTTTCTCAAGGGGCGTTTTCGCACAGAGCTTACCCCGGAGCGACGTCCCTCTTCGCCGCGCAGCGTCTGCGCGGATTTCGCACCAACTGCTCCGCAGAACCAGGAAGAGCCGCGGATTTTGCGGCGCTAACGTCAACTGGTTTTCAGCGGTTTACATTTGCGACGCAAAAGGCTCGGCACTCCGCGGCTCTTCCTGGTGCTGCGGAGCAGTTGGTGCGAAATCCACGCAGACGCTGCGCGGTGAAGAGGGACGTCACTCCGGGGTAAGCTCTGTGCGAAAATGCCCAAGGTGTTCCGTTCTGACCCTCTAGTGCTCCTGGACTTCCTCAAAGGGCTCTTCAACACTTCGTAGTGAGTAGAGACTCGCAGAAGCTCATACCTTGGCTTGCCACAATCTTTTTTAGTCTTTAAGGAGCTCCTGGACTCTGGCTCTTTTCTACTGCTACAGACAGACTAACAAGGTCTGCTATCTTGACCCGTATCTTCATCTTGTTCTATATTCTTCAGATATCTGAAGAAGCGAGCAGCGGCTCACAAAAGCTCCTACCCTGACACAAACGTCGTTAGTCTTTAAGGAGCTCCTGCACTCTGGCGCTTTCCTACTACTAAAGGACTGTGCAAGCACCAGTCGTTTCCGACTCTGGGGTGACGTTGTTTTCACAGCGTTTTCATGGCAGCCTTTTTATGGGGTGGTTTGCCCTTGCCTTCCCCAGTCATCTACGCTTTCCCGCCAGCAAGCTGGGGACTCATTTTACCAACCCTGGAAGGATGGAAGGCTGAGTCAACCTCGAGCCGGCGACCTGAAAACGCAGCTTCCGCCGGGGATCGAACTCAGTACTGCAGCTTTAACACTGCGCCACGGGGCTCTATTATACAGAGGAAAGGTCCCCTGTGCAAGCGCCAGTCATTTCCGACTCTGGGGTGACGCTGCTTTCACAACGTTTTCACAGCGGACTTTTTACAGGGCGGTTTGCCGTTGCCTTCCCCAGTCATCTACTCAGGCTGGGTCCTCATTTGAGCCACCTCGGAAGGATGGAAGGCTGAGTCAACCTTCAGCCGGCTACCTGAACCCAGCTTCCTACTATGAAATGAAAATGAAATACTACAGGCAGACTAATGCAAGTACCCATCTTGATCTACACTTGATGTACCGTATTTTTCGGACCATAAGACGTACTTCCCCCCCCCCAAAAAAAAGTGGGGGGGAAAGTGTGTGCGTCTTATGGAGCGAAGGGACGATAGGGCGTGCCTTCCTCCGGGGGGGGGGGGCGATCCGCTGCCTCCGCCTCTGATCCTGGCGCTTCCCCCCGCGCCTGCCTGCCTGGCTCCAGCTCTGCTTCCAGCAAGCGCTGGGATCGCTCCACGCTGCCCCCACCGCAAACCCAGCGCTTCGCGAGCGCCGGCTGCGGTGGGGGCAGCGTGCTTCCTCCGTGCCTGTCTGCCTGGCTCCAGCTCTGATGCTTACAGCAAGCGCCGGGATCGGAGGGCTGAGGGAGCGATCCCGGCGCTTGCTGTAAGCGTCACAGCTGGAGCCAGGCAGACAGGCACGGAGGAAGCACGCTGCCCTCTCCGCAGCCGGCGCTCGCGAAGCGCTGGGTTTGCGGTGGGGGCAGCGTGGAGCGATCCCAGCTCTTCCTGGAAGAAGCTGGAGCCAGGCAGGCAGGCGCGGGGGAAGCGCTGGGATTGGAGGCGGAGGCAGCGGATCGCCCCCAAGGAGGAAGGTGCGTCTTATGGTCCGGAGTGTCTTATGGACCGAAAAATACGGTGTATCTACAGCTCGATCTATATTCTTCATGTATCTAAAATAGTGAGCAGAGACTCACAACAGCTCCTCCCCTGCCACAAATGTTAGTCTTGAAGGTGCTACTGGACTTTGGTTCTTTTCTGCTGCTACTGAGAGACTAACCCAGGTACCCATCTCGATCTTTCCCCCAACCATTGGGTGTTTTTACACTGACGGTTTGTGACTCTCTATCACCGCATTGGAAACTCACCTTTTACATTACCTAACGTTCTCACAACTGTTTTGCATCGTCGCTGCCCGCAGCATCGACATTTGTTTCGGTGAGATGAGTTCTGGCGCTGCCGCTGCAACGTTTTCCCTCAAAACTAGTTTCGATCCGGCCATTTCTCTACAGGCGTTTCAAACTTGTATTGCAGAAGTTTTCATGCGTTTTAAAAGACTCCTCCAAAAGCCGCAAGGTGCAGTCATTTGCATGAGAACTGACAGCGCTTGAAATTTTGACATATCATTGCTTGCCTCGTCTTGTAATTTAAATGTGTATTGTTTTTGCAGCGTTGACACGATTTCCAAAGCCATCGTATGCATTTAACGAAGCCCTGGTATTCCGTCTGCCCTCTGATCAGAGACCCACCCCCCCCACCCAAAATTGAAATCCTTTCAGTAGGAAATATAAAAGTTCGGCTACGCAAAATGAGCAGAGCAAATCCACCAATGTAAAAGGGAAATAATTAAAGCTGAACGGTGGCAGGCAATTTGAAGACTCTAAAACTCTGGATCAAACCGAATGTAAAAACACCCAATCCCATTCATTGCCACGATTTGCCCACCTTTGCTCCGTCCGATGAGAAGCCTGCTTTGGTACAATCTTTCCTTAAAGCCAAAGCAGGTTAGCCCACCGTGTGGACAGGAAAGGTGGATTTTCAAATTTCTCCGCCCTCGCTGGAACCGTTCCACCCCTACCACACCACCAGTGGACTTATTCCTAATGGTAGTGGTTATATTCCTTTAAGAAGGCCCAGACGCCAACAGGAAATCATCACCGTGTGGAAACAACCGTAGTTTTTGATTTTTGCGACGAGGGAGATGTGGAAGAATTAAAATGCATAAATCCACCTCGGAGAACAGAGCACGGTGCAACATTTTGGAAAGGCAGGCTCATCTGTAACCCAGCAGGCGGGGTTCCACATTTTTTGTTAATCACTTGTGCTTTCTCTCGAGGTGAGGCCGAATTCCTGCCCCACCGAGTCATCTTAATGTTTCTCCCTCGCCCCAAAAATACACACAGGGGCCCCAAATGCAAGAGGCTCCAAAGGGTTTACTGGAATCGCACGCGGCCCTTTCCCGGATACGAATCACAGAGCTTGCATTACGCCACGGGAAAGCTACCTACCATCTGAAGGTTAAGCTTCAGAGAAGCAGCGGAGAGAACCAGGACAAAGAGACAGGAAGAGACAGGAGGAAGAGGAGGAGGAGAGAAGGGAGAATTATGTAAATTATAGGCATAATCACAGCAGATCACAATGTTTCCAACAAAGCGTAGCTTGCATAATAATTGTCAAGTTTGTGCCGGATCAGGAGGGGGTTTTTTTGGCCAAGAAATGCCTTTGTAGCAAAGGCAAGCTAAATAAAGCCAAAGAGACCAAGGCATTCTGCTTGTGATATTCTGTCATTCTATTTTCAGATTGCTTGATTTTTGTTTTTAAAGCAACGATTGCAAAATTTTACATGGGTGAACGTCAAGATCTAATCTTGGTCCTTTCCCCTCGGAGTAGGGTTGCCAGCTTTCGGTAGGGATTTTTAAAAATTATTTTATTGTTATCATTGTATTTATTTATAATATTTATTAGCTGCCCATCTTCCTTATAACAGCCCCGTGGCGGAGTGGTAAAGCTGCAGTCAAAGCTCTCTGCTCATGACTGAGTTCAATCCCGGCGGAAGCTGGGTTCAGGTCGCTGGCTCAAGGTTGACTCAGCCTTCCATCCTTCTGAGGTCGGTCAAATAGGACCCAGCTTGCTGGGGGCGGGGGGAGTGCAGACAACTGGGGAAGGCATTGGCAAACCACCCCGTAAAAAGTCTGCTTTGAAAACGTCGTGATGCGACGTCACCCCAGAGTCAGAAACGACGGGTGCTTGCACAGGGGTCTACCTTTTCTTCCTTATGCAACTCGAGACAGCTTAAAGGTAAAGGTAGTCCCCTGTGCAAGTACCAGTCATTTCCGACTCTGGGGTGACGTCGCATCACGACATTTTCATGGCAGACTTTTTATGGGGTGGTTTGCCATTGCCTTCCCCAGTTATCTGCACTTCCCCCCCAGCAAGCTGGATACTCATTTTGCCAACCTCGGAAGGATGGAAGGCTGAGCCAACCTTGAGCTGGCGACCTGAACCCAGCTTCCGCCAGGATCGAAAGGTCATGAGCAGAGGGCTCCGACTGCAGTACTGCAGCTTTACTACTCTGCGCCACAGGGCTCCTCGAGACAGCTTACAATATAGCTAAAATAAAATACATTAAAACCTAAATTTAAAGTCACAGTTTAGGGGACTGCTAGTAACGTAGCTGAATGTGATCCAAAATAAAACCAACTGCCATGTAAAAGAACGAAAGCGAGGGGGGCCTGGTGCACCTTGCTGAGGAAGTTGTTCCACAGTTGTGGGGCTGCCACCAAAAAGGCCCTGTCTCACATACCCTCCAAAACAAGCTTCTTTGACTGATGGGACAGTCAGGAGGGTGTCTCTTAGTGATCTTAATTCCTGGGCAGGATTAGGGGGATAGAGCCTGAAGAGGGCACTTCCCCTGAAGAAAATGGAAGTTTTGGAGGATGGACTTTATGGCATTACACTCTACACGCAGGGGTGTCAAACATGCAGCTTGGGGGCTGAATCAGGCCCCCGGAGGGCTCCTATCAGGCCCCCGAGGAGCTGTCTGTCATCTGCTTCCTTCTCCCTATATTTTGCTTCCTTCTGCATCGCAGCTTGTTTTGCAAGGCTTGCTCAATCGCACAGGAGCTACAGAGCAAAACCTCTATTTTCCCCATTGGCTGAGGCTCCTCCATTGGGGAGGAAGGGGAGAGGGAGAGCTAGCTTTGCCAGGCTCTCTCAATTGCACAGCAGAGCTACTGAGCCAAGCCTCTCTTTCTTCTACTGACTGAGGATGATGATGATGATATTGGATTTATATCCCATCCTATACTCTGAATCTCAGAGTCTCAGAGCGGTCACAATCTCCTTTACTTCCCCTCCCCCACACACACAACAGACACCTTGTGAGGTGGGTGGGACTGAAAGCGCTCTCCCAGAAGCCACCCTTTTAAGGACAACCTCTGCCAGAGCTATGGCTGACCCAAGGCCATTCCAGCAGGTGCAAGTGGAGGAGTGGGGAATCCAACCCGGTTCTCCCAGATAAGAGAGCTATGGCTGACCCAAGGCCATTCCAGCAGGTGCAAGTGGAGGAGTGGGGAATCAAACATGGTTCTCCCAGACAAGAGAGCTATGGCTGACCCAAGGCCATTCCAGCAGCTGCAAGTGGTGCAGTGGGGAATCAAACCCGGTTCTCCCAGATAAGAGAGCTCTGGCTGACCCAAGGCCATTCCAGCAGGTGCAAGTGTGGGAGTGGGGAATCAAACCCGGTTCTCCCAGATAAGAGAGCTCTGGCTGACCCAAGGCCATTCCAGCAGGTGCAAGTGGGGGAGTGGGGAATCAAACCCGGTTCTCCCAGATAAGAGAGCTCTGGCTGACCCAAGGCCATTCCAGCAGGTGCAAGTGGGGGAGTGGGGAATCAAACCCGGTTCTCCCAGATAAGAGAGCTCTGGCTGACCCAAGGCCATTCCAGCAGGTGCAAGTGGGGGAGTGGGGAATCAAACCCGGTTCTCCCAGATAAGAGAGCTCTGGCTGACCCAAGGCCATTCCAGCAGGTGCAAGTGGGGGAGTGGGGAATCCAACCCGGTTCTCCCAGATAAGAGAGCTATGGCTGACCCAAGGCCATTCCAGCAGGTGCAAGTGGAGGAGTGGGGAATCAAACATGGTTCTCCCAGATAAGAGAGCTATGGCTGACCCAAGGCCATTCCAGCAGCTGCAAGTGGTGCAGTGGGGAATCAAACCCGGTTCTCCCAGATAAGAGAGCTCTGGCTGACCCAAGGCCATTCCAGCAGGTGCAAGTGGGGGAGTGGGGAATCAAACCCGGTTCTCCCAGATAAGAGAGCTCTGGCTGACCCAAGGCCATGCCAGCAGGTGCAAGTGGAGGAGTGAGGAATCAAACCCGGTTCTCCCAGATAAGACAGCTATGGCTGACCCAAGGCCATTCCAGCAGCTTCCTTTGCCCCGTTCCCTGGATCCCATGGGAGAAATACAAAGAAAGCACCTTTAAGGCCAATGAGTGCTAACATTTTAAGTTTTAAAAATATATATATTTGTGTTTGTGTCCTTTATCTCTGTGGTATCCCTATGGTATGTCTGCTACCTGATCTTAAATAGGTCCACACCTGGCCCAGCTTGACATGGCCCCGCCCCACAAGGTCTCATTTATGTCAGATCCGGCCCTCACAACAAATGAGTTTGACACCCGTGCTCTGCCGCGGTCTCTCACCAAACTCTCCTCGGTTCCACCTCCCAAATCTCCAGGAATTTCCCAGCCCTGACTTGGCAGCCCGACCTCTAGTCCTGAATCACCTCTAATTTCCCCCCAAATCCTTCCAACGTTTTCCCCAAAGGATGGTTTTCCAATAAGTGCCTTGAATTTTGCCTTGGGCAAAACGTCAGCGGCAATGTTCAGATTGGGGAGCGTCGAAGCCGACCAGGGCTTTCCTGCCAGGGACCCCGAACCTCTTGGGACAAGCGTTTCCCCCATCGTACCTGCTCCAGTTGCAACTGGGTAACTTTTTGCGACATCAAGTCCCCCAGCATGATCTCGACGTAGGGGTAGCTGGATCCAGCCGAGGGGCGCTGGGTGCGGGTCGACTGGATCTCCTTCAGCGAGAAGATGGCAATTGGTTCCTGATGGAAGAAGAAGACGACTGCAGATTTATATCCCGCCCTTCTCTCTGAATCAGAGTCTCAGAGCGGCTTACAATCTCCTCTATCTTCCTCCCCCACAACAGACACCCTGTGAGGTGGGTGGGGCTGAGAAGAAGAGGAAGAAGACTGCAGATTTATATCCCGCCCTTCTCTCTGAATCAGTCTCAGAGCGGCTTACAATCTCCTATATCTTCCTCCCCCACAACAGACACCCTGTGAGGTGGGCGGGGCTGAGAAGAAGAGGAAGAAGACTGCAGATTTATATCCCGCCCTTCTCTCTGAATCAGTCTCAGAGCGGCTTACAATCTCCTATATCTTCCTCCCCCACAACAGACACCCTGTGAGGTGGGCGGGGCTGAGAAGAAGAGGAAGAAGACTGCAGATTTATATCCCACCCTTCTCTCTGAATCATTCTCAGAGCGGCTTACAATCTCCTCTATCTTCCTCCCCCACAACAGACATCCTGTGAGGTGGGTGAGGCTGAGAAGAAGAGGAAGAAGACTGCAGATTTACATCCCGCCCTTCTCTCTGAATCAGAGTGCCTTACAATCTCCTATATCTTCCTCCCCCACAACAGACACCCTGTGAGGTGGGTGGGGCTGAGAAGAAGAGGAAGAAGACTGCAGATTTATATCCCGCCCTTCTCTCTGAATCAGTCTCAGAGCGGCTTACAATCTCCTATATCTTCCTCCCCCACAACAGACACCCTGTGAGGTGGGTGGGGCTGAGAAGAAGAGGAAGAAGACTGCAGATTTATATCCCGCCCTTCTCTCTGAATCAGTCTCAGAGCGGCTTACAATCTCCTTTATCTTCTCCCCCCACAACAGACATCCTGTGAGGTGGGTGGGGCTGAGAGAGCTCTCACAGCAGCTGCCCTTTCAAGGACAACTCCTGTGGAAGCTATGGCTGACCCAAGACCATTCCAGCAGCTGTAAATGGCACAGTGGGGAATCAAACCCGGTTCTCCCAGATAATAATAAGACACTGGATTTATATCCTGCCCACCACTCTGAATCTTGGAGTCTCCTTTATCTTCTCCCCCCACAACAGACACCCTGTGAGGTATGTGGAGCTGAGAGAGATCTCCCACAAGCTGCCCTTTCAAGAACAACTCTGAGATAGCTGTGGCTGACTCAAGGCCATTCAACAGCAGCAAGTGCAGGAGTGGGGAATCAAACCCAGTTCTCCCAGATAAGAGTCCACACACTTAACCACTACACCAAACTGGCTCACCAAACTGGAGGGAGCAGATCCTGTTTAGAACTTGGCCACCCGAGCACAGGACGATCACTTGGGGAGGGGAATCTTTTGGGTGGTGGGAGGCTTTTTTTGACGGACTCAATCCCTGCAAGGAACGTGCAGTTAGGGCCTTCTGGCGCTCGAGTAGGCTTGCCAGTCCCCAGGTCCCAGTGGGGGTTCTTCCGCTTTCCCAGGCTCCTTCCCACCCCCAGTCAGCTGGCTGGCGGGGGGATGCCCCGCCCCCAGAGGACCATGTGACTTTCCACCTCCGGAGGCTTCAGTCTCCGATTGAAAGGCTTCCTCTTGGGATGGGGTGTCTGTGTTACTTTGGAGAAGTTGGCAGCAACTTGTGAGTAGAGAGGACAATCCCTCGCTTCAGTCGCCAGAAACGAAGCGGGGAGGGAAACGTCTGCTGAGCACTTCATTATTCCCTATGTGGAGATCAATTCTCATAGGGTGTAATGAGCAATTGATCTGGAGGTTTTGGGGGCTCTGGGGGAGCTGTTTTTTGAGTTAGAGGCACCAAATTTTCAGTATAGTATTTAGTGCCTCTTCCCAAAGTACTCCCCAAGTTTCAAAACGATCAGACCAGGGGGTCCAATTCTGTGAGCCCCAGAAGAAGGTGCACCTATCCATTATTTCCTATGGAAGGAAGACATTTAAAAAGGTCCCTTTAAATGACATTTCCTATGGAAGGAAGACATTTAAAAAGGTCCCTTTAAATGTCCCTTTAAATGTGATGGCCAGAACTCCCTTGGAGTTCAATGATGCTTGTCACACCCTTGTTCCTGGCTCCACCCCCAAAGTCCCCAGATATTTCTTGAATTGGACTTGCCAACCCTACGCTCGAGGCAATGCTAACTTCTGGCACCGCCCTCTGCACTGATAACGTCACTGAGTCACACGCTGGGGCACCCAATTTGATGCCCCCCAGAAGGCCGGCGCCCTAGGCAATTGCCTAGTTTGCCTAGTGGTGGGGCCGGCTGGGAACTCTATTGTTCCCTATGGAGACCTTTTTCCCATAGAAAATAATTGAGAATTGATCCGTGGGTATCCGGGGTTCGGGGGGGGCTGTTTTTTGAGATAGAGGCACCTTCGTTTCAGTATAGCATCCAGTGCCTCTCCCCAAAATACCCCTCAAGTTTCAAAAGGATTGGACTGGGGGGTCCAATTCTATGAGCCCCAAAAGAAGGTTCCCCCATCCTTCATTATTTGCAATGAAGGGAAGGCATTTAAAAGGAGCACAGTCCCTTTAAATGTGATGGCCAGAACTCCCTTTGGAGTTCAGTTATGCTTGTTACACCCTTGCTTCTGGCTCCACCCCAAAGTCTCCTGGCTCCACCCCCAATGTTTCCTGGCTCCACCCCAATGTTTCCTGGCTCCACCCCCAATGTTTCCTGGCCCCACCCCCAATGTTTCCTGGCTCCACCCCCAATGTTTCCTGGCTCCACCCCAGTCTCCTGGCTCCACCCCCAATTTTTCCTGGCTCCACCCCAAAGTCTCCTGGCTCCACCCCAAAGTCTCCTGGCTCCACCCCAATTTTTCCTGGCTCCACCCCAATGTTTCCTGGCTCCACCCCAATGTCTCCTGACTCCCCCCAATGTCTCCTGGCTCCACCCCAATGTTTCCTGGCTCCACCCCAATGTCTCCTGACTCCCCCCAATGTCTCCTGGCTCCACCCCAAAGTCTGCTGGCTCCACCCCAATGTTTCCTGGCTCCACCCCAATGTTTCCTGGCTCCACCCCAATGTCTCCTGACTCCCCCCAATGTCTCCTGACTCCCCCCAACGTCTCCTGGCTCCACCCCCAACGTCTCCTGGCTCCACCCCAATGTCTCCTGGCTCCACCCCAATGTCTCCTGACTCCACCCCAATGTCTCCTGGCTCCACCCCCAATTTTTCCCGGCTCCACCCCCAACGTCTCCTGGCTCCACTCCAATGTCTCCTTGCTCCACCCCAAAGTCTCCTGGCTCCATCCCCAAATCTCCTGGCTCCACCCCAATGTTTCCTGGCTCTACCCCAATGTCTCCTGGCTCCACCCCAATGTCTCCTGACTCCACCCCAATGTCTCCTGGCTCCACCCCCAACGTCTCCTGGCTCCACCCCAATGTCTCCTGGCTCCACTCCAATGTCTCTTTGCTCCACCCCAAAGTCTCCTGGCTCCACCCCCAAAGTCTCCTGGCTCCATCCCCAAAGTCTCCTGGCTCCACCCCAATATTTCCTGGCTCCACCCCAATGTCTCCTGCCTCCACCCCAATGTCTCCTGACTCCACCCCAATGTCTCCTGGCTCCACCCCCAATGTCTGCTGGCTCCACCCCCAAAGTCTCCAGATATTTCTTGAATTGGACTTGGCAACCCTAACTCTGGTCCAAAACGGAAGCCTATTTTTCTTGGAAAAATGGGCAGGGCCAAGTGCAGCTTTGGCCCAGCAAGGCTTCTGATTGGCCATTGGAGCGAGGCTTCTGACTGGCCATTGGAGCTTTGGCCCAGTGAGGCTTCTGATTGGCCACGGCTGCCATCACAGCATAAGGATCTTCATGGCATGACTGAAATACGCAATGGCAGCCATTTTGTGGCTGGCTCTGCCTCCTACGGCAGCCATTTTGTGGCTGCGCCCACCACGGTGTGTCAGAATTTCTAAAGTGCCCACAGCCTCCAAAGGGTTGGGGACTCCTGTCTTAAAGCATCAGAGAATCACCTGATAGATGGTCCTGGCCTCCCCAACGCAGCAATCCTCCCCCCCCGCCCCTCAACCGTATTTAGGAGGAGACATCCAAGTCACACCCCGCAGAACCGAGGCCCCTGGGGTGTCAGGAAAGAGCCGACAGCGCCTACGTGGGTTTCTTTGTTCAGGAAGTTGAGTCCATTCTGGTTCACGGCCAAGATGCACGGGGAGACGATGGCGTTGTTGCTGCAGCTCTGGACGTAGAAGAAGGATGAGCCAAACATGGGGAAGGCACTCAGCAGACCTGTGCGCAAGAATAGGCCGTAAGTCGTCTACAACGCCACGGTGACCACTTCCAGGAAAACAATTAAGCAGCCCAGGAGGCAAAAGACTTCGATTGATTCCGCACTAGCCTTATCCCGGTCTCACACTCCTCTCCTCTGCAGTGCTGCTGTTTGACTTCGCACATACCACGGGGCTGTAACTCACTCCGTCTCTTTCCTGCAGTGAGCAGAAACCGGTTTTCAGAGGATCTTGCTTGCCGCGGGAAAGAGGCGGAACGAGTCGCAGCCTTGCGGCAGCCTGTGCAAAATCCAACAAAAGCCCCGCCGAGAAGAGGAGTGTGAGACTGGGACAAGGCGAGTGGGGAATCAGGCCTTGTTTCATTGAACATATGAACCTCTGAAGCTGCCTTCTACTGAATCAGACCCTCCTTGGTCCATCCAAGTCAGTCTTGTCCACTCAGACTGGCAGCGGCTCTCCAGGGTCTCAAGCTGAGGTTTTTCTCACCTACTTGCCTGGACCCTTTTTTGGAGATGCCAGGGATTGAACCTGGGACCTTCTGCTTCCCAAGCAGATGCTCTACCACTGAGCCACCGTCCCTCCCTTAATAACAGAACCTATGAAGCTGCCTTATACTGAATCAGACCCTTGGTCCATCAAAGTCAGTATTGTCTTCTCAGACTGGCAGCGGCTCTCCAGGGTCTCAAGCTGAGGTTTTTCTCACCTACTTGCCTGGACCCTTTTTTGGAGATGCCGGGGATTGAACCTGGGACCTTCTGCTTCCCAAGCAGATGCTCTACCACCGAGCCACCGTCCCTCCCTTATATATGAAGCTGCCTTATACTGAATCAGACCCTCGGTCCATCAAAATCAGTATTGTCTACTCAGACTGGCAGCGGCTCTCCAGGGTCCCAAGCTGAGGTTCTTCACGCCTATTTGCCTGGACCCTTTTTTAGTTGGAGATGCCGGGGATTGAACCTGGGACCTTCTGCTTCCCAAGCAGATGCTCTACCACTGAGCCACCATCCCTCCCCTTAGACATATGAACGTATGAAGCTGCCTTCTACTGAATCAGACCCTCGGTCCATCCAAGTCAGTCTTGTCTACTCAGACTTGCAGCCGCTTTCCAGGGTCTCAAGCTGAGGTTTTTCACGCCTACTTGCCTGGAGCCTTTTTAGTTGGAGATGCCGGGGATTGAACCTGGGACCTTCTGCTTCCCAAGCAGATGCTCTACCACTGAGCCACCGCCCCTCCCCAAATTGAATCGCTTATTCAAACTACAGATTCTCAACATGGTGCCCACGGGCGTCGCCCACTGACACCTTTCCCAGGGCCCGTCAAGTGTTTTAACAAAATGACCATGGCCAAATGGGGTTTTTGCTAGGTTGCCAATCCCCAGTTGGGGGGGGTAGGGGATCCCCCAGTTTGGAGGCCCTCCCTCCTGCTTCAGGGTCATCAGAAAGTGGGAGGGGGGGGAGGGAAATGTCTACGGGGCACTCCATTATTCCCTATGGAGACCAATTCCCATAGAGCATAATGGAAAATTGATCTACAGGTATCTGGGGCTCTGGGGAGGCTGTTTTTTGAGGTAGAAGCACCAGATTTTCAGCATCGCGTCCGGTGCCTTGTCTCAAAACACACCCCCAAGTTTCAAAAAGATTGGACCAGGGGGTCTAATTCTATGAGCCCCCTAAAAAGGTGCCCCTGAGCTTCCTTATTCCACATGGAGGGAAGGCATTCAAAAGTTGTGCGGTCCCTTTAAATGTGATGGCCAGAGCTCCCTTTGTCCCACCCTTGCTCCTGGCTCCACCCTCAAAGTCTCCTGGCTCCACCCTCAAAGTCTCCTGGCTCCACCCTCAAAGTCTCCTGGCTCCACCCTCAAAGTCCCCAGATATTTCTTGAGTCAGACTCGGCAACCCTAGTAGTATCACTTCAATTAAAGACAACGGCAGCCGATTCAGTGCAGGGCACCGGTTAGAGAGCTGGACTGGGAGACCGAGGTTCAAATCCTGATTTGCTTTGGGGCCCCCACTGGGAAGAAAAGTGGGGCAGAACTACCTTAATCAATAAATAACAGAGTTAATTTATGGCACTTGTTTTGACAAAGGATGGCTATGCCCAGGGTTCCCAGCTCTGACTTGAAAGTTATCTGGGGACTTTGGGGGTGGAGCCAGGAGACTTCGGGGGTGGAGCCAGGGTGTGACAAGCACCACTGAACTCCAAAGGGAGTTCTGGCCGTCACATTTAAAGGGACCGCACTCCTTTTAAATGCCTTCCCTCCACTGGAAATAATGAAAGATAGGAACACCTTCTTTCTGGGGCTCATAGGATTGGACCCCCTGGTCCAATCTTTTTGAAACTTGGAGGGTGTTTTGAGCAGAGGTGCCAGATTCTATGCAGGAAAATGCGGTGCCTTTACCTCGAAAAACAGGGGGCCCCCAGCTCCAGATCCCCACAGATCAATTATCCATTATGCCCTATGGGAATTTGTCTCCATAACTCGAGAGTAAGTCCTATCCAACGAAGCAGGATTTCCTCTGGAGTGCCGTTGTCTCTGGCTCGGGTTAGGCAGGCACGATCCTCCCCCCTCCCACCAGAGCAGCCCAACGACCCTGCGGAGTGGTCGTGTCTTACCCAGGAACTGCGCCCGAGCTTGGTGGGCGCTCAACGCCACGGTCTGCTGCGTGTGTTGCGAGACCACATCCAGCCACGTCTGGGCCGTCAGGAGGTGATAGAGCTGGGGAGGGATGGAATCCTGGACCTCTCGTCTTGGGAGGAGGGAAGGGGGAGAAAATTAAGGAGAGATCACAGGCAATCCAGGGGAAACCGGCAGAAAATACGAAAGACCCGGGCTTTTTTTTTTTTGCGCAGCAGGAACTTCTTTGCATAAAGTCCTTCTTCACCCAAAGGGTGATTAACATGTGGAATTCACTTCCGCAGGAGGTGGTGGCAGCTGCTAGCATAGACAGCTTCAAGAGGGGATTGGATATGCATATGGAGCAGAGGTCCATCAGTGGCTATTAGCCACAATATTTTACTGAAACTATCTGGGCCAGTGATGTTCTGTATTCTTGGTGCTGGGGGGAGGGCAAAGTGGAAGGGCTTCTAGCCCCACTTGTGAACCTCCTTTTTTTTTGGCCACTGTGTGGTGCAGAGTGTTGGACTGGATGGGCCATTGGCCTGATCCAACATGGCTTCTCTTATGTTCTTATATAACACAGAGTGTTGGACTGGACGGGCCATTGGCCTGATCCAACATGGCTTCTCTTATGTGACACAGAAAGTTGAACTGGATGGGCCATTGGCCTGATCAAACATGGCCTCTCTTATGTTCTTATGTGTGACACAGAGTGTTGTACTGGATGGGCCATTGGCCTGATCCAACATGGCTTCTCATGTTCTTATGTGTGACACAGAGTGTTGGACTGGATGAGCCATTGGCCTGATCCAACATGGCTTCTCTGATGTTCTTATGTGTGACACAGAGTGTTGGACTGGATGGGCCAATGGCCTGATCCAACACGGCTTCTCATGTTCTTATGTGTGACACAGAGTGTTGGACTGGATGGGCCAATGGCCTGATCCAACACGGCTTCTCATGTCCTGATGTGTGACACAGAGTGTTGGACTGGATGGGCCAATGGCCTGATCCAACATGGCTTCTCATGTTCTTATGTGACACAGAGTGTTGGACTGGATGGGCCAATGGCCTGATCCAACACGGCTTCTCATGTTCTTATGTGTGACACAGAGTGTTGGACTGGATGGGCCAATGGCCTGATCCAACATGGCTTCTCATGTTCTTATGTGACACAGAGTGTTGGACTGGATGGGCCAATGGCCTGATCCAACACGGCTTCTCATGTTCTTATGTGTGACAGAGTGTTGGACTGGATGGGCCAATGGCCTGATCCAACATGGCTTCTCTTATGTTCTTCTGTGACACAGAGTGTTGGACTGGATGGGCCATTGGCCTGATTCAACATGGCTTCTCTTATGTTCTTCTGTGACACAGAGTGTTGGACTGGATGGGCCATTGGCCTGATCCAACAGGGCTTCTCTTATGTTCTTATGTGACACAGAGTGTTGGACTGGATGGGCCATTGGCCTGATCCAACATGGCTTCTCTTATGTTCTTCTGTGACACAGAGTGTTGGACTGGATGGGCCATTGGCCTGATCCAACATGGCTTCTCTGATGTTCTTATGTGACACAGAGTGTTGGACTGGAGGGGCCACTGGCCTGATCCAACATGGCTTCTCTTATGTTCTTATGTGAGACAGAGTGTTGGACTGGATGGGCCATTGGCCTGATCCAACATGGCTTCTCTTATGTTCTTATGTGACACAGAGTGTTGGACTGGAGGGGCCATTGGTCTGATCCAACATGGCTTCTCTGATGTTCTTATGTTCATATTAGGCCCCGCCCCACTGATGTAGCCAATCCTCCAAGAGCTTATGGTAGGCCCTGTAAGAAGAGCCCTGTAAGCTCTTGGAGGATTGGCAACATAAGAGGGGTGTGGCCTAATATGCAAAGGAGTTCCTGCTACAAAAAAAGCCCTGCTAAAGACCTCGTTGAAGCCTGAGCCACACTGGATACGTGGCATGAGGTGGATCTCCTCCTTAGCTCTTCCTAAAGCTTGGAGAGTAGTGATTAGAATGTCAGATGAGGATCTGGGAGACCCAGGTTCGAATCCCTTCCTCCAGTCTGCCTTGGAAACTCAGTGGGTGACCTCAGGCTGGTCACATGCTCCCAGCCCAACCTCCCTCATGGGGACAGGGAAGATGGCGGAAGGGGAAAGGCTGAAGCTCCTTCTCCGTGTGCCATGCTTTCAATTCATTTTGGGAGTCCCCACGGCTTTTTGTTGTAGCAGGAGCTCCTTTGCCTATTAGGCCACACACTCCTGATGTAGCCAATCCTCCGAGAGCTAACAGGGCTTTTAGTTCATAGCCTCCTGTAAGCTCCAGAAGGATTGGCTGCATCACAGGTGCGTGGCCTAATAGGCAAAGGAGTTCCTGCTACAAAAAAAGCCCTAGAAGCCGCACAGGGGAGAGGAGAATCCACCGCTCATGTTTGACAGAGTCGATTCCTGAGTGTCTTCCCATTTGTAACCAGGACTGGCTCGCCCATGGGGCAAACTAGGCATGACGGGAGGGCGTGTGCCGAATTCAGTTCCCCCCCTCCCCGTGCCTGAAGCAACCGCCTGAATTTGCCTCTCCCCCCGCCCCCGTCGCCACCAGCCCCCTCCCTATGCCCAGAGTCCGTATATGGAGTGGGCAGCATACAAATTTAAGGTAAATAAATAAATACAAATTCCCTTCCGCCGCGCTCCACCCCTTCCCCTGAGGAGCGTGCCGCGATGAGGCTGTACCCTGCCGGCTTCAAGGCAGCTGGCATCTGAAAGATTTTTGAAGAGAGAGCTAGAGGAGGCTTCACTCCCCCCTCACTTCTGGTTCCGGAAAGGAGGGGGAATCCTCCTCCAGCTCTCTCTTCAAAAACACTCAGATGCCGGCTGCCTCAAAACTGGTAGGGCCCGGCCTTGTCGTGGTGTGCCCCTCTAATCGATTGGGGGGGACGGTGACGGAGTGCAGCCGTGGAGGGAGGGTGGGAGGCGGGGGCAGCGGGCAGAGAGCTTGCCTGCGGCACTGTGCGCCCTAGGCCCGGCGGTGTTTGCAACTGAGACAGCCCCGTCTCCGAGTTTGTAACTGAGACAGCACCGTCTCCAAGGCACCTACAAGGTAGGCAGGTATACGCTGTCTTTGGCCCGGTGCTGTAGAGCAGCCAGTTTGGAGACCTGCTGCAACTGTTCCTCAGTTGGTTTCACGGACGGGAGTGTGTTGAAGAGCCCTTTGAGGTAGTCTGGGAGCACCTGAGGGTGAGAACGGGACACCTTGAGAAGCGGCATTGTGACACTCTCATTATCATTTATCGTTTTCAGAATTTCCATCCTGCCTTTTTGCCCTTCCAAGGGCCATCGAAACGGCTAACACGTTAGCTAAAAAATTGGCAAAGATGAACAATAAGATGCCAAATAGATGCTGGAAATGTAAAAAACATGAAGGTTCTTTCTACCATATGTGGTGACTGTGAAAGAGCGAAAAAGTATTGGCAGATGATTCAGCAAGAAATTTCTAAGATCTTGGGATAATGAATTCAAGAAAGTTGCAGAGATCTTTCTGTCGGGATTACAAATGGAAAAATTTCCAAAAGAAGATAGAACTGTAATTTGGTACTTGCTTTCAGCTGCTAGGACATTATATGCGCAGTTGTGGAAGCAAGAAGAAATACCAGAGAAATGGATTGGATTATAAAAGTTATGACATGGAGTGAAATGGACAAATTAACAAGAATATTAAGAGACTATGATTTAGAAGTTTTTAAGACGGAGTGGGAAAAGTTTAGAAGATATGTAGAAAAAGAGTGGAAAATAAAAGGACATTGGACAATTTTTGATAATGATTAAGTCCTTAGAAGGAAGAAGATGTAAATTTTTGTTTAATAGTTAAGGGTACATTTAAATATTTGCATTTTAAATAAATAACACCGCGGGGGTCAAGTAACGAGGGGAGGGGTGGGTAGAAAGTAATATATGGGGTAGATAAAAGAAGTGTTTAAAGATGTAACAAATAGATTTATTACCATATGTTACCAATAAAATTGTTTTTAAATATAAAACGGCTAACATGTTAGAACGGGGGTCCCCAGCTTGGTGCCCCAGCTGTAGATACAATGCCCTCATAGTTCCACACACCAGCTTGGGGCAGCACAACATTTGCCAATACATTTCCTGGCACCAAGCAGGTGTTTTTAGAAAAGTGGATGGGGAAAGGTGGGCTTTTGCCCAGCGAGACTTCAGATTGGCTACTGGAGATTTGATGGGCACTGCAGATTTAAAAAAAAAATTGCCTCAGCCGCAGTTGCCACCACAGCTCAAGGATCTTCACGTGTGACTGAAGAGAAGCCGTGGCAGCCATTTTGTGCCCGGCTCCACCACCTGCAGCCGCCGTTTGCGGCAGCCATTTTGGGCTACGCTCACCACATTGTGTGGAGGTACCAAAGTTGACCGCCGGCTCAAAAATCTGGGGGACCCCTGATTTAAAACATGCATAATAAAACCACCCCGCAAGTACTGTGATGACAGTGTGCAACATTTATTTACTACATTTTTATCTCTGCCTTTTCTCCCTTTAGCCGGTACATTGTCTGCCCCGCCTATGCTTTATAGCCTCACAACAACCCTGCGAGGTAAGTTAGGCTGCACAAGACTCTGGCCAAAGGTCATTGGTCAAACATTTATGGCAGAAGGAGGATTCAAATGCAGGTGAATTTGAATCCCTGTAGATACAATGCCCTCATAGTTCCACACATGTGATGCTGGCCATTTGTGACGGGGAAAGTACTCTTTACATCCACCTTCTTTCTATTCCTTTGACTGCAACCTGATGAGAACTGGATCTATTTTAATAAACGTTAAGTTTTCCTTCTTTTGCAATATACTTCTTGGCAGGCCTCGGATTCAGCGGGAGCTCCTGAACCTTTCTGAGAGTTCCACCTTGTCCATTGAATAGTAGGTGCAGCTGCATAACAATCCCTGGAGGAGCTCCACCACCTATTTTTCTACGAAAGGACCCCTGCTTCTTGGGAGATTTATGTACTGCCAGTTAAGAGCCAGTTTGGTGTAGTGATTAAGTGTGAGGACTCTTATCTGGAGAACCGGGTTTGATTGCCCACTCCTCCACTTGCACCTGCTGGAATGGCCTTGGGTCAGGCAGAGCTCTGGCAGAGGTTGTCCTTGAAAGGGCAGTTGCTGTGAGAGTCCTCTCAGCCCCACCCACCTCACAGGGTGTCTGTTGTGGGGAGGAAGATAAAGGAGATTGTGAGCCGCTCTGAGACTCTTCGGAGTGGAGGGTGGGATATAAATCCAATATCATCTTCTTATCTGGGAGAACCGGGTTTGATTGCCCACTCCTCCACTTGCAGCTGCTGGAATGGCCTTGGGTCAGCCATAGCTCTGGCAGAGTTGTCCTTGAAAGGGCAGTTGCTGTGAGAGTCCTCTCAGCCCCACCCACCTCACAGGGTGTCTGTTGTGGGGGAGGAAGATAAAGGAGACTGTGAGCTGCTCTGAGACTCAGAGTGGAGGGCAGAATATAAATCCAGTGTCTTCTCCTTCTTATCTGGGAGAACCAGGTTTGATTCCCCACTGACCTTGAGCCAGCTATAACTCTCACAGAGCTGTCCTTGAAAGGGCAGCTTTTTAAAATGTATTATTATGAGTTTATTTCTATTCCGCCCATTTCCCCATTGGAAGCTCAGGCTTCTGGGAGAGCTCCCTCAGTTCCACCCACGTCACAGGGTGTTTGTTGTGGGATAAAGGAGATGTGAACCACTCTGAGATTGAGAGTGGAGGGTGGGATATAAACCCAGAATCATAATCATGGCGTTTTTTGTAGCAGGAACTCATTTGCATATTAGGCCACACCCTCTTATGTAGCCAATCCTCCAAGAGCTTACAGGGCTCTTCTTACAGGGCCCTACCGTAAGCTCTTGGAGGATTGGCTACATCAGGGGTGTGTGGCCTAATATGCAAAGGAGCTCCTGTTGCAAAAGAAGAAGAAGATATTGGATTTATATCCCGCCCTCCACTCCGAAGAGTCTCAGAGCGGCTCACAATCTCCTTTCCCTTCCTCCCCCACAACAGACACCCTGTGAGGTGGGTGGGGCTGGAGAGGGCTCTCACAGCAGCTGCCCTTTCAAGGACAACCTCTGCCAGAGCTATGGCTGACCCAGGCCATTCCAACAGCTGCAAGTGGAGGAGTGGGGAATCAAACCCGGTTCTCCCAGATAAGAGAGCTCTGCTGACCCAAGGCCATTCCAGCAGCTGCGAGTGGAGGAGTGGGGAATCAAATCCAGTTCTCCCAGATAAGAGAGCTCTGCTGACCCAAGGCCATTCCAGCAGCTGCAAGTGGAGGAGTGTGGGAATCAAACCCGGTTCTCCCAGATAAGAGAGCTATGGCTAACCCAAGGCCATTCCAGCAGGTGCAAGTGGAGGAGTCGGGAATCAAACCCAGTTCTCCAGATAAGAGAGCTCCGGCTGACCCAAGGCCATTCCAGCAGATGCAAGTGGAGGAGTGGGGAATCAAACCCGGTTCTCCCAGATAAGAGTCCGCACACTTAACCACTACACTAAACTGGCTCTCATCGTCATCATCATCTTCTCCTCCTCCTCCTCATGTTTCTACAACTGGACAAAACTCTGCTATATTAACCCAGTATCCCAATAAACGTCCCCTCCCTGCCCCACCTGGTCCAAAAGACCTCACCTGGTTGTAGTGCATGGTTACATACAACTCATTGTCGAATTTCAGCGGCTGGCTCCAAATGACCCGCCGGTACCAGAACATGTAGTCGCTGTCCACTTGTTCCATTTCCATGACCACATCGAGGATGTATTCCTTCTTGTTCAAAGGCCGGACGTTCTGATCTGTGGAGGTGAGCAAGCACAGACCTATTTGGATTTATCCATTTGTTTCATGTACACGGGGCTTTTTTTGTAGCAGGAACTCCTTTGCATATTAGGCTGCACCCCCTGAAGTAACCAATCCTCCAGTGCTAAGCGCCCTGTCAGCTCTTGGAGGATTGGCTCAAAAAGAGGGGTGGACTCACTTTGACTGGTAACGGCAAAGATGATATATTCATTGAAGGCTTCAGGCCGATGGAGTCCCATTTCGTAGCAGATCTCCTCGATCACATCTAGGGCAACCTAGAAAGACAGGGAGGGGAGAGCAAAATCGCGGCATGTTTTTGAAAGGCTAGCCAACCCAATTTCGAAATGCAACATCATTCAAACTTTCAACGACTTAGAACTGTTCCAGAGGCTGGGTGCTGAAAAAAAAGCAATTGAGGTTAGACTACTGCAATGTGCTCCATGTAGGGCTGCCCTTGAGGACTGTTCGGAGACTTCAATCAGTGCAGCAATGCTGCTGTCAGGGTGTTGACTGGAGTGAGTCTTGGGGACATGTTGGCCCACCCACACCGGCTCCCAATTTTTTTACAGCCACATTTCAAGGTGCAGGTGTTGATCTTTAAAACCCTATATGGCAAGGGTGGCCAAACTTCCTTAATGTAAGAGCCACATAGAAGAAACACCAGATGTCTGAGAGCCACAAAACATGAATGTCAGATACTTGAGAGCTGCAAGATATGAAAAGAGGGAGGGGTAGGGAGGGAGGGAGGAAGGAAGGAAGGAGGGGGGGAGGAAGGAAGGAAGGAAAGAGGGAGGGAAGGAAGAAGGAAGGAAGGAAGGAAGAAGGAAGGAAGGAAGGAAGGAAGGAAGGAAGGAAGGAAGGAAGGAAGGAAGGAAGGAAGGAGAGAGGGAGGGGAGAGAGGGAGGGAGGGAAGGAAGGAGGGAAGGAAGGAAGGAAGGAGGGAGGGAGGAAGGAGGGAAGGAAGGAAGGAAGGAAAGAGGGAAGGAAGGAAGGAAAGAGGGAGGGAGGAAGGAAGGAAGGAGGGAGGAAGGAAGGAAGGAGGGAAGGAAGGAGGGAGGGAGGAAGGAGAAAAGGAAGGAAGGAAGGAAGGAAAGAGGGAGGAGGGAGGGAGGGAGGAAGGAAAGAGGGAGGGAGGGAGGGAAGGAAGGAAGGAAGGAAAGAGGGAAGAAGGGAGGAAGGAGGGAGGAAGGAAGGAAGGAAGGAAGGAAGGAAGGAAGGAAGGAAGGAAGGAAGGAAGGAAGAAGGAAGGAAGGAGGGAAGGACAGAGGGAGGAAGAAGGAGGGAAGGAAGGAGGGAAGGAAGGAAGGGGAGGAAGGAGGGAGGAAGGAAGGAGGAGGGAGGAAGGAAAGAGGGAAGGAGGGAGGGAGGAAGGAGGGAGGGAAGGAGGAAGGAAGGAGGGGGGGGGGTGGAAAGAAAGCAACTTTAGATGCCTTGCCTACAGTGCCAAAGGGGCAACCTCCCACCCGGGCCTTTCCAGGGAAGAGCAAGGGCCAGTCCAGCGCAGCCCCTACTCACCGAACACGTTTTGATCTTCAGGTGCTTCTCAATCCCCCCCGGCAAGAGGACCAGCTGGCGCTTCGAGCTCCTTCCAGCCTTTACAGGGAAGGGAAACAGAAAGTGAAATTTGGGCATCATGAGTGACTGTGGAGGCGGTCCAGGGGAAAGAACAATCAAAGCATGTGAAGCAAAAAGAATGGCTGGGTTTGAAGCCGGGTGTAGCTTCTGAATCTGCAGTACCAAGCCCCAGAAAGGAAGATGGCTGAGCCCCCCAGGATCTGGGCAATGTGGTCCCTCAAACACTAGCTGAAGAAAAAGGTAACGATGGTCCCCTGTGCAAGCAGCTGTCATTTCCAACTCAGACTTTGTACGGGGTGGTTTGCCATTGCCTTTCCGGAAACGCTAGCTAGGGGGCGCCCAACTCTCTCGGCCAGGGGTGGCCAAACTCACTTAACAGAAGAGCCACATAGAATAAATGCCAGATGTTTGAGAGCCGCAAGACATGAGCACCAGATGTTCAAGAACGGTAAGATAAGGAAGGGAGGAAGGGAGGTGAAAAGGTGGGAAGGAGAGATGGAAAGAAAGCAACTGTAACTGTAAATGCACAGGGGTGGCCAAACTTGCTTAACATAAGAGCCACATAGAATAAACATCAGATGTTTGAGAGTCACAAGACAAGGGAGGGAGGGAGGGAGGAAGATAAGATGGGGAAAGGGAAGGAAGGAAGGAAGGAAGGAAGGAAGGAAGGAAGGAAGGAAGGAAGGAAGGAAGGAAGGAAGGAAGGAAGGAAGGAAGGAAGGAAGGAAGGAAGGAAAATAGATGGAGAGAGGGAGAGGTGGAAATAAGTAACTTTAAATGCCTTCTTCAAGCTGTTGACTGCTTGGCTTGGAGAAGTGATTTAAAGAGAGAAATTCCTTCTCCAAGCCAGCCGACAGGGCAGTGGGGGCTTCAAGAGCCACACAATATGTGTGAAAGAGCCACATGTAGCTCCTGAGCTGTAGTTTGGCCACCCCTGTCCTAGGTGACTGGCTGGCAATGGACTGCCCCGACAGTATGTCCAGTCCAAAAATTCGTTTTCAGTGCACTCACCACCATGGCTTTGAGCTCCATGTTACCGGGGAATCCACACCTGCCCCAAACTGGAAGGTCTTCCGCAGGTTCTGTTCACAGGCCCTGGCGATGCCTGATGGATGTCAGACAAATCAGAAGGAGAGGGAGGTCATGCGAGCCTTTCCTCCACCATTTATTTCTTCACTCAGCTTTAACAGATAAGCTAGGTAAGGTTGGCAATCCAATGCATTCCCTGCTGTCCTCCTGTCTTTTTTTCAGACCAGGTTCATGGCAATTTAAAAAAAAAAAACCCAACAACTTGAAATATAATTGCTGATACACTGGTAAGTTTTGCTTTCTGACAGAGGGCCCTTTTGGTCCGACATTCTGGTGCCCTTTTGGTCCAGTCTTCTGAAGCCTCACCTTGAAAATGCAAAGTGGGATCGTTGCAGACGTCCTGGAGGAACCACAGAAGGTAAGGTTTGAGGACCTCAGAGCATCTGTAATAAGCACTCAGGATGTAGAGCAGCCTCCACCCTTTCTGGCAGCTGTCCCTACACAAAACACACAACGTTCCATGGAGAACAGACTGTATATTACATGCTTATCAACAATCAGGAGAAGAAGATAGAAGATACTGGATTTATACCCCGCTCTCCACTCCAAAACTCAGAGTCTCAGAGCGGCTCACAATCTCCTTCACTTTCCTCCCCCACAACGGACACCCTGTGAGGTAGGTGGGGCTGAGAGAGCTCTCCCACAAGCTGCCCTTTCAAGGACAACTCCTGCAAGACCGATAGCTGACCCAAGGCCATTCCAGCAGCTGCAAGTGGAGGAGCAGGGAATCAAACCCCGTTCTCCCAGATGAGAGTCCGCACACTTCACCACTATGCCAAACTGGAGGCAAGCTCAGAACATCACCTCCCCCTCTAAATCCTGCTTACACCAAACACAGAAGAAACCAAAGATTTCAGGTTTTCACGGCTGGTAACATCATTAGGGTTTGTAGAATCTTTCGGGCTCAAGTGCCGTGTTCTACTGGAGAACACGGCAGAAAGAAACCCTTTGGAGGGCCCAGGCAACACAGCCTCAGAGGAGGAATCCAACAGATCTAGTACAGATTCTTGCACCGTGGCCAGGCCCGGCATTAGGGATTTTGGAGCCCCAGGACAAACCCCGTGCCCCCCCAGGCCCTTCTCATGCGCACAAAGCGTGCGCAGCCCAATGATGTCACCAGCAATGACATCATTGGGCTGTGCACGCTTCATGCGAATGCTCAGCCCGTCCCTCTCCCGCTTCAAAGGGAAGAAAGAAGGAGGTGGCCTCTTTCCAGGTCCCTCTGAAGCGCGAGAGGGCCAGGCGAGAGACGGGCCACATGTTCTTTCTTCGAGAATGTGCAGCTCAGCCCGCCCCACCACTCGCATGCCCCTCTCCTGCTTCAGAGGGACCCAGAAAGAGGCTGCCTCCTTTCTTCCCAAGAAAGAATGACGCAGCCTCTTCCCATAGAAACATAGAATCATAGAGTTGGAAGGGACCTCCAGGGTCATCTGGTCCAACCCCCTGCACAATGCAGGAAACTCCCCCCAAATTTATAGGATCTTCATTGCCGTCAGATGGCCATCTAGCCTCTGTTTAAAAACCTACAAGGAAGGAGAGCCCACCACCTCCCAAGGAAGCCTGTTCCACTGAGGAACCGCTCTAAACTCACAAACCCCTCCCCCTAAATTCACAGGATCCTCATTGCTGTCAGATGGCCATCTAGCCTCTGTTTAAAAACCTCCAAGGAAGGAGAGCCCACCACCTCCCAAGGAGGAAGCCTGTTCCACTGAGGAACTGCTCTAAACTCACAAACACCTCCCCCTAAATTCACAGGATCTTCATTGCTGTCAGATGGCCATCTAGCCTCTGTTTAAAAACCTACAAGGAAGGAGAGCCCACCACCTCCCGAGGAAGCCTGTTCCACTGAGGAACTGCTCTAACAGTCAGGACGTTCTTCCTAATGTTGAGCCGGAAATTCTTTTGATTTAATTTCAACCCGTTGGTTCTGGTCCTACCTTCTGGGGCCACAGAAAACAATTCAACACCATCCTCTATATGACAGCCCTTCAAGTACTTGAAGATGGTGATCCTATCACCTCTCAGCCGCCTCCCCTCCAGGCTAAACATCCCCAGCTCCTTCAACCTTTCCTTATAGGACTCGGTCTCCAGACCCCTCACCATCTTCGTCGTCCTCCTCTGGACCCGTTCCAGCTTGTCTATATCCTTCTTAAAATGTGGTGCCCAAAACCGAACACAAGACTCCAGGTGAGGTCTCACCAGAGCAGAGTTCTCGGTTCCCTTTGAAGTGGGAGAGGGCTGGGCAAGGGACGTTCAGGTCTGTGTGAGCGGGGACAGGGAGGGGGCGCCTGCGCCCGTCTCCTGCCTTTGCGGTGACCGTGGCACAAATTGGGCCACTGGTCAGAGGAGGGAGTTCATTTCAGTTTGACATAGGGTGTTGCGACCTCTTGGTCCTGGAGATCAGGTGACGCCAGAGAATCGATCCAGTGCCGCTCCTAGACGGGTCCTATATCTGCTGTACCCCTTTGGCCATCAGTGAGGAGGGTGCCCCTCTGTCCTACTTCACCCTTTCCTGGGCTGTTAGGGCAGCTAGGCCGGAACATCTGGCTTGCCCTTTCCCGCATCTTTAGTCTCCTGCCAAAATGAGAGACTCACGTACGTCTTGGTGCTGGAGTTGTCCGTGATCTGCTTCATGATCTGGCAATAAACCTCGTCTCTGATCACCTCGTATTCTCCGCAAAGCTGGAGGAGAGAAGGGGCCAAGGGGGCAGTGGCTATTGGACAGCACTCAGAAGGCTCAGTTTCAGTTTCAGCTTATTTCAATTTATATCCCGCCCTTCCCGCCGAAGCGGCTCAGGGCGGCTCACAACAACATATAAAATCTAACATAAAGTTTGGCTTTAAAATACATCAATTTACAACAATGGCTTTAAAAATACATCAATTTAAACAATTTAAAACAGTGAAACAGTTCAAAAGGAAGTCCTTCTTCACCCAAAGGGTGATTAACATGTGGAATTCACTGCCACAGGAAGTGGTGGCGGCCACAAGCATAGCCACCTTCAAGAGGGGGTTAGATAAAAATATGGAGCAGAGGTCCCTCAGTGGCTATTAGCCACAGTGTGTGTGTGTGTATATAAAATTATTTTTTTTTTTGCCACTGTGTGACACAGAGTGTTGGACTTAATGGGCCATTGGCCTGATCCAACAGGGCTTCTCTTATGTTCTTCTGTGAGACAGAGTGTTGGACTGGATGGGCCATTGGCCTGATTTAACATGGCTTCTCTTTTGTTCTTATGTTCTTAATCCCTGGCAGTTCAATCCAAAATGACTTGTTTCTCAAGCTTCCCGGTTAACAGAGTACAAGCGTGGAGTGGACTGAGGCGCAGAGGGTGATGGGGGGGTCACTGCTCCTACAGCCTTTTCATAACCAGCTGTTCGTATGTTCAAAACAACCTGCAGTTTTCAGAAGACTTATACGTACACACTGGTGAAGCCAGGAGCCAAGGTGTGACAAGCATAATTGAACTCCAAAGGGAGTTCTGGCCATCACATTTAAAGGGACCACACATTTTTTAAATGCCTGCCTTCCACTGGAAATGAAGAAGAATAGGGGCACCTTATTTGGGGGATCATAGAACTGGACCCCCAGGTCCAATCTTTTTGAAACCTGGAAGGTATTTTGAGGAGAGGCACCGGATGCTATGCTGAAAATTTGGTGCCTCTACCTCAAATAACAGCCCCCCTCCCCGAGGCCTGCAGATCAATTCTCCATTCTACCCTATAGGAATCGGTCTCCATAGGGAATAATGGGAGTGCCCATCAGACATTTCCCTCCCTCCCCTGCTTTCTGATGACCCTGAAGCGGGGGGAAGGCCTCCAAACTGGAGGATCCCCTGCCCCCACCTGGGGATTGGCAACCCTATCGCCTTCATACCTGACGCTTGAAAGCTTTTACCCTGGAAATATTGTTGATCTTTTAAGTTACCACTGGGCTTCTAGGGCAAACCAACCCCTGAAACGATCACCATCAAATTTGCTCTGTCTGCTAGTAAAATCAGGGCAAAGGCAATTTCCAGCAGACAGTGAAATGATGTTGTTAACCGGACTATTAGAGCCTGGCTACGGGGTTGCTGTATGTAAGTAAGATTTTGAATAATCCAGCGTGTTCATCTTAGAGTCCTTGACTGCTTTTAAGCTGTATGTTGCTGGAATTGAAATTGCAATAGCCAATGGTTTTATGCAATATTTTTTTTACTGTGGCATCAAATCAGAATGTCCTCATATGAGACCAGGCCCGTCAAGCTGGCTTTAAGCTAATTTATGTTTGTGGATTAAGCCCCGGATGAAGAGTTCAGTTCGCTTTGGTTTCCACGTGGAGCAAAGTCGGCTCCAGAGGGCTCATTTTACGCCTGCGTCGAAAACTGGGCTTACCTTCAGAAGACAGCAGACCACGTCTAGCTCTGCTTGGCCCTTGAGCGGAAGGTCGCCCATGAATTTCATCACACCTGTGGGGGGAGGTACCCAAATCAGTTGGAATGTTCCCCTGGGCACTCCCAGAGGGTCACATTAGCCACAATCTAACAGCAGTCCAGCAAGAGGCGGTGGGAAGGATTTCCCCAACAGACCAAATCAGACAAAACAGGGAAGCTGAGACTGCTTTGCCAAGCACACTGCAGTCACAATCCCACGTGCACAGAAATGGAGAGAAACCCACAATTCCCATATGACTGTTACGACCATTACACCTGAAGAAGAAGAAGAAGAAGAAGAAGAAGAAGAAGAAGAAGAAGAAGAAGAAGAAGAAGAAGAAGAAGAAGAAGAAGAAGAAGAAGATGATATTGGATTTATATCCCGCCCTCCACTCTGAAGAGTCTCAGAGCGGCTCACAATCTCCTTTCCCTTCCTCCCCCACAACAGACACCCTGTGAGGTGGGTGGGGCTGGAGAGGGCTCTCACAGCAGCTGCCCTTTCAAGGACAACCTCTGCCAGAGCTATGGCTGACCCAAGGCCATTCCAGCAGGTGCAAGTGGAGGAGTGGAGAATCAAACCTGGTTCTCCCAGATAAGAGTCCGCACACTTAACCACTACACCAAACTGGAGAAGGAGGAGGAGGAGGAGGAGGAGGAGGAGAAGAAGAAGAAGAAGAAGAAGAAGAAGAAGAAGAAGAAGAAGAAGAAGAAGAAGAAGAAGAAGAAGAAGAAGAAGAAGAAGAAGAAGAAGAAGAAGAAGATATTGGATTTATATCCCGCCCTCCACTCTGAAGAGTCTCAGAGCGGCTCACAATCTCCTTTCCCTTCCTCCCCCACAACAGACACCCTGTGAGGTGGGTGGGGCTGGAGAGGGCTCTCACAGCAGCTGCCCTTTCAAGGACAACCTCTGCCAAAGCTATGGCTGACCCAAGGCCATGCTGGCAGCTGCAAGTGGAGGAGTGGAGAATCAAACCCGGTTCTCCCAGATAAGAGTTCGCACACTTAACCACTCCACCAAACTGGCTCTCCTGTATGTCCCCTAATGTTTATATCGGCCAACTACAATTCCAAACGCGGCTCTTCTCTCCTCCCAATGTGCCTCTTCGCTATTGGATGGCACTCAGAAGGTCCCCGGTTCAATCCCTGGCACGTTCTGTTTTTTAGAAAGGATTTTTTTTTCAGAAATGAAATTTTATTTTTCTTCCCGAGAACTTGGAAAGCCGCCGGCGGTCAGAACGGACAATTCGGAGCTGGCCCGAGTGGGTACAAGGCAGCCTCTTGCGGCCTGCAGACCTTTTTAGTTCTAAAAGCTGCCGGAGGAGGTCAGAGCCTTGCGGGGCCTCACCCAGTTCCGCAGGGCCTGTAAGACCACACTCTTCCAGCTGTCTTCCGGCTGACCTTTGAGACTTAGAGCAGCAGGAAGAATCCAGGAAACGCTGACGCCATCGAAACTGAACAACACCAGAATGTTATTAGCACCAACAGTTTTAACTGCTTTAAATTTTAATTGATTTTATTATGATGATGCACTAATGTGTTAGCCTCAAGCCGCCCTGAGCCTTCCTCAGCGGGGAGGGCGGGGTATACATTTAATAAACCATAAAAAGCAATGCACATAATTGTGTGGGGAAGGGCCGTGGCTCACTGGTACTTTGCCTCAGTGTTCAAATTCTCTGGTACTTTGCCTCAGTGTTCAAATTCTCTGGTACTTTGCCGCAGTGTTCAAATTCTCTGGTACTTTGCCGCAGTGTTCAAATTCTCTGGTACTTTGCCGCAGTGTTCACATTCTCTGGTACTTTGCCTCAGTGTTCAAATTCGCTGGTACTTTGCCGCAGTGTTCAAATTCTCTGGTACTCTGCCTCAGTGTTCAAATTCGCTGGTACTTTGCCGCAGTGTTCAAATTCTCTGGTACTCTGCCTCAGTGTTCAAATTCTCTGGTACTTTGCCGCAGTGTTCAAATTCTCTGGTACTCTGCCTCAGTGTTCAAATTCTCTGGTACTTTGCCGCAGTGTTCAAATTCTCTGGTACTCTGCCGCAGTGTTCAAATTCTCTGGTACTCTGCCTCAGTGTTCACATTCTCTGGTACTTTGCCTCAGTGTTCAAATTCTCTGGTACTCTGCCGCAGTGTTCAAATTCTCTGGTACTTTGCCTCAGTGTTCACATTCTCTGGTACTTTGCCTCAGTGTTCAAATTCTCTGGTACTCTGCCGCAGTGTTCAAATTCTCTGGTACTCTGCCTCAGTGTTCACATTCTCTGGTACTTTGCCTCAGTGTTCAAATTCTCTGGTACTCTGCCTCAGTGTTCAAATTCTCTGGTACTCTGCCTCAGTGTTCAAATTCTCTGGTACTCTGCCTCAGTGTTCAAATTCTCTGGTACTTTGCCTCAGTGTTCAAATTCTCTGGTACTCTGCCGCAGTGTTCAAATTCTCTGGTACTCTGCCTCAGTGTTCACATTCTCTGGTACTTTGCCGCATTGTTCAAATTCTCTGGTACTTTGCCGCAGTGTTCACATTCTCTGGTACTTTGCCTCAGTGTTCAAATTCGCTGGTACTTTGCCGCAGTGTTCAAATTCTCTGGTACTCTGCCTCAGTGTTCAAATTCTCTGGTACTTTGCCGCAGTGTTCAAATTCTCTGGTACTCTGCCTCAGTGTTCAAATTCTCTGGTACTTTGCCGCAGTGTTCAAATTCTCTGGTACTCTGCCACAGTGTTCAAATTCTCTGGTACTCTGCCTCAGTGTTCACATTCTCTGGTACTTTGCCGCAGTGATCAAATTCTCTGGTACTTTGCCTCAGTGTTCAAATTCGCTGGTACTTTGCCGCAGTGTTCAAATTCTCTGGTACTCTGCCTCAGTGTTCAAATTCTCTGGTACTTTGCCGCAGTGTTCAAATTCTCTGGTACTCTGCCTCAGTGTTCAAATTCTCTGGTACTTTGCCTCAGTGTTCAAATTCTCTGGTACTCTGCCGCAGTGTTCAAATTCTCTGGTACTCTGCCTCAGTGTTCAAATTCTCTGGTACTTTGCCTCAGTGTTCAAATTCTCTGGTACTCTGCCACAGTGTTCAAATTCTCTGGTACTCTGCCTCAGTGTTCAAATTCTCTGGTACTCTGCCACAGTGTTCAAATTCTCTGGTACTTTGCCTCAGTGTTCAAATTCTCTGGTACTCTGCCTCAGTGTTCAAATTCTCTGGTACTTTGCCACAGTGTTCAAATTCTCTGGTACTTTGCCGCAGTGTTCACATTCTCTGGTACTTTGCCACAGTGTTCAAATTCTCTGGTACTTTGCCGCAGTGTTCAAATTCTCTGGTACTCTGCCTCAGTGTTCAAATTCTCTGGTACTTTGCCGCAGTGTTCAAATTCTCTGGTACTTTGCCGCAGTGTTCACATTCTCTGTTACTTTGCCTCAGTGTTCAAATTCTCTGGTACTTTGCCGCAGTGTTCAAATTCTCTGGTACTCTGCCTCAGTGTTCAGTTTCTCTGGTACTTTGCCGCAGTGTTCAAATTCTCTGGTACTCTGCCGCAGTGTTCAAATTCTCTGGTACTTTGCCTCAGTGTTCAAATTCTCTGGTACTTTGCCGCAGTGTTCAAATTCTCTGGTACTTTGCTGCAGTGTTCAAATTCTCTGGTACTTTGCCTCAGTGTTCAAATTCTCTGGTACTTTGCCTCAGTGTTCAAATTCTCTGGTACTTTGCCTCAGTGTTCAAATTCTCTGGTACTTTGCCGCAGTGTTCAAATTCTCTGGTACTTTGCCGCAGTGTTCAAATTCTCTGGTACTTTGCCTCAGTGTTCAGATTCTCTGATACTTTGCCTCAGTGTTCAAATTCTCTGGTATTTTGCCTCAGTGTTCAAATTCTCAGCAGCAATGGTTGGGAGTGATTTCTTTCTATCTGAGGTCTGAATGCCTGGGTAGGCTGTTAGACCTTGCTTACAAAATTGTTCTGAGGACTGGAGGGGCTGTGATGTGAACATGAACATATGAACATATGAAGCTGCCTTATACGGAGTGAGAGAGCCCCGTGGAGCAGAGTGGTAAAGCTGCAGTACTGCAATCGGAGCCCTTTTATCATGACCTGAGTTCGATTCCAGCAGAAGCTGGTTCAGGTAGCCAGCCGAGGTTGACTCAGTTTTCCATCCTTCTGAGGTCGGTAAAATGAGTCCCCAGCTTGCTGGGGGGAAAGTGTAAAGACCAGGGAAGGCAATGGCAAACCACCCCGTAAAAAGTCTGCCATGAAAACGCTATGAAAGCAACGTCACCTCAGAGTCAGAAACGACTGGTGCTTGCACAGGGCACCTTTCCTTTCCTTTCCTATACTGAATCAGACGCTCAGTCCATCAAAGTCAGTATTGTCTGCTCAGATTGGCAGTGGTTCTCCAGGGTCTCAAGCTGAGTTTTTTTATGCCTACTTGCCTGGACCCTTTTTAGTTGGAGATGCTGGAGACTGAACTGGTTCCTTCTGCTTACCAAGCAGATGCTCTACTACTGAGCCACCGTTCCTCCCTGTTTTGGTGACAGCATTGGTGCTAGCCATTCAGTGCTTGCCACACTTGGCTTTCCCCCCTAGATCAAACCAGACACATCAGGCTTTTTAGAGCTCACCCTCTTGAGTAGACAAGAGGCTTTGAAGTTAACCAAAGTTCTAAAAATGTTAGATCTATCTTCATGGTTAAAAAGGTAAAAGTAGTCTCCTGTGCAAGCATCAGTTGTTTTCGACTCTGGGGTGACATTGCTTTCACAATGTTTTCATGGCAGACATTTTACGGGGTGGTTTGTCATTGCCTTTCCCAGTCATCTACACTTTCCCCCCAGCAAGCTGGGTACTCATTTTACCGACCTCGGAAGGATGGAAGGCTGAGTCAACCTGGAGCCGGCTACCTGAACCAGCTTCCGCTGGGATCGAACTCAGGTCGTGAGCAGAGGACTCCGACTGCAGAACTGCAGCTTTACCGCTCTGCGCCAGGGGGCTCTTCCTATCTTCATGGTTATAGAGTATAAAATTTTCCATCAGCCACACCTTGCACTGGAGATCTCCTGGGAAAAGCCAGATCCAGGTAACTCACCTTGGAAGGTCTCTGCTGCAACTTTGTTCAGGCTGCTGTCTGTGAATTCAATGAGCGACTCTTGGATAGGGGACTGGAAGGAGTAGAGAGGAGAGAAAGGGAATGGAGGCTGGGCAAGAGAGGCATAGACCCAGCAGCCGCATCACAGCGCTAAGGGTCAAACTGCAACAGAGTAAACACATACAAAATTCTCCTTGATGGAAATGAATAATTATATCTGAAGATTGTGGAGGAGGAGAAACAGGCAGGGCCTTTTTTGTAGCAGGAACTCCTTTGCATATTAGGCCATGCCCTCCGTGATGGAGCCAATCCTCCAAGAACTTACAGGGCTGTTAGTACAGGGCCTACTGTAAGCTCTTGGAGGACAGGCTCCATCAGGGGTGCGTGGCCTAATATGCAAAGGAGTTCCTGCTACAAAAAAGCCCTGGTCTCCCATATCCTAGTCCTGCACTCTAACCACTACACCACACTGTCTTGTGTTACTTGAACTTTGCTAGATTGTTCTGGGAGCTACAGTACCACCTTCTAGCCACTACAGGGCAAAAAATCAGGCCAGCGGTTTCCTCTGTTCACAGTCTGCCATGGTGGTACAGAGAATAAGACAACTGGGTCCTAATGCTATAGCTATTTCTTGGAAACCCTAGGCATGTTACCATGGGATCTTTTAAACCTTCCTACTCCTAAATTCATGCAGAAGTAAACGGCTACCGATAAATCAACTGAGATTACCTTGGTGAATTTCAGGATATCTTCCACACCCTTCGATTCAACGCCTTTCTTGGATTTTACTTTGCTGGGGTCCCTGTAATGAACGTCACACGTAAACACCACCTTTGTTTGTGGGAAGATACTCTCCACTCACAGTCCTTCCTACTTTCCTTGGATTCTAGGCCTGCTTCCGCTCTTGGCATGCAAAAAGCTCCAACCTCTATGCTCCATCAAAATTGTATGGTCCACCTTATTGTATGGTCCAGTTGAGAAATAGTGTTTCCTCAACAAAGATTGGGTCAACTTCTAGTGGGTCTACCTAGGTGGGAACATGTGCGGCCTAGGCTGCGCAAGCTGCACTGGCTGCCAATTGTATACTGAGTCTGTTACAAGGTGCTGGTTATTACCTTTAAAGCCCTATATGGCCGAGGACCTGCCTACCTTAGGGACCGTCTCTCTCCATATAGGGTTGCCAAGTCCAATTCAAGAAATATCTGGGGACTTTGGGGGTGGAGCCAGGAGACTTTGGGGGTGGAGCCAGGAGACATAGGGGCGGAGCCAAGATCAAGGCTGTGACAAGCATAATTGAACTTCAAAGAGAGTTCTGGCCATCACATTTAAAGGGACGGCACACCTTTTCAATTCCTTCCTTCCATAGGAAATAATGAAGGATAGGGGCACCTTCTTTTGGGGCTCATACAATTGGACCCCCTGGTCCAATCTTTTTGAAACTTGAAGGGGTATTTTGGGGAGAGGCACTAGATGCTATACTGAAAATTTGGTGCCTCTACCCCAAATAACAGCCCCCCCAGAGCCCCAGATACCCGTGGATTAATTCTTCATGATTTTCTATGGGAATAAATCTCCATAGGGAATAATAGAGTTCTCAGCAGACATTTCCCTCCCCTCCCCCCGCTTTCTGACGACCCTGAAGTGTGGGGAGGGCCTCCAAACCGGGGGATCCCCTGCCCCCACCTGGGGATTGGCAACCCCTTCTCCATATGTTCCCCAGAGACCACTGAGATCTAGTTCACAAAATCTACTGAAAATCCCCGGGCCAAAGGAGGCCAAACTGAAAGTAACAAGGGAGCGGGCCTTCTCGATAACAGCACCCCAATGGTGGAACCAGCTGCCAGAGGAGGTCCGGGCCCTGCAGGTCCGTAGGGCTTGCAGAACCGTCCTTTTCCAGCTGGCCTATTAAGATGGAACCATCGCATCAATAAGCTATATTAAGAATGTAGCACCATTAATCTATACTGTAATTTAAATTTTAAATTTTAATCTAATCGCCATTTTTAGGAAATGTATTTTAACAGTTATGTTGTATTTATTGTTATATCATGGTGTGACCCACCATGTCCTGTAAGCCGCCCTGAGCCAGCTTCGGCGGGGAGGGCGGGGTATAAATAAAAATTTATTATTATTATTATTATTATTAACTATTCCCCGTAAACATTTGTGTCATTCCACACAGCGGTAATGTGCTTTTACAGCTCTGAGAAAGAAGGTAACAAGCATGGAGACTGATATCCCACTCACCTTATGCTCCTCTTCTCTGTGGGGTTTTCATCCAATTTCACACTACCTGCCCCAGGGCTGCAGCAAGCATCGGCGTTTTCGTGCAGCAAACAGAAATTGGTTTTTAGCCGTTTCTGTTTGCTGCATGAAAACACGGATGCTTGCTGCAGCCCCGGGGCAGATAGTGTGAAATCGGACAAAACCTCCGCTGAGAAGAGGAGCGTCAGAGCGGCGTAAGGCGAGTGGGAAATCGGTCGGAAATAAATACCGTAATTAAAACTGGAGCGCAGGGAAGGGAGTTTAGCCAGGACAACCACAGCATTTGATTCTTACAATTTCAGCACTTGTAAAGGGAGATAGTGGTCACCATTTTGTGTGAATGGGACCAACGCACGTATTGTCTAGCTTCAATCCACGCAACTGGAAACCCAGATTTCCTTAACAGCACACGTTTGCACCTCTTGAAGCTGAAAAAAATACGTATGTTGTCCTTGTGGCAGAATTTCTTTTGGGGTTGATTCTCTTATGAAATTGGCAACAAGGTGTCCAAGCTATTCAGGACTATCAAGCATTACCTATTGCTAACATCTAACAGCTTGGGCTGAGGATCTAGGTCAGTAGAAAGTAGGTGAAAAGTAAGAGGGCAGCCTAGGTGAAAAGTATCTCAGGGCAGCCTTAGCCTTATATGGGATGAGCAGGAACCGGACAGAGTAAAGATAACTGGACGTCTGTGAACGCAGCTGGCAGTTCTGGAATGTAGTTGATGCATATAAATCAGATAAGATAGAGATAAGTGATAAAGTTTCCAGGGGAAGGCTCAAAACTCTGGGATTTTGAGCAGAAGTTGCTGATCTGCACTAGAGACAGGAGACTGTCTCTGTGCTGGTCATGCCAAACTAATTGGGACTTCGGCTACATTTTGTTGGTTAGTCCCAACAGGGAAAAGGAAAGGTCCCCTGTGCAAGCACCAGTCATTTTAGACTCTGGGGTGACGCTGCTTTCACAACGTCAGGAAGCAGTCCCTATTGGACTTTTCATAAGCACTATGCTCTATGCTTGACTGTAGAACTATGCTTAACCATAGAATTATGCTTTACAATGGAAATATGCTTTGTGCTTGACTATATTCTAACTGCTTGACTGTCTTCTGAAACTGTGCCCCGCGAAAGCCCCGTGGTGCAGAGTGGTAAAGCTGCAGTCCTAAGCTCTGCTCACAACCTGAGTTTGATCCTGGCGGAAGCTGGGTTCATGTCGCCGGCTCAAGGTTGACTCAGCCTTCCATCCTTCCGAGGTTGGTAAAATGAGTTCCCAGCTTGCTGGGGGGAAAGGGTAGATGACTGAGGAAGGCAATGGCAAACCACCCCGTAAAAAATCTGCTGTGAAAACGTGAAAGCAACGTCACCTCAGAGTCGGAAACGACTGGTACTTGCACAGGGGACCTTTCCTTTCCTTTTCCCTCTTTAGTGCAGATCAGCCACTTCTGCTCAAAATCTTTACCTTTACCTTTTTATTTTGAAACTGTACTAATGTTATCTATTGCTTTGCTTTTCTATATATATATTATTAAGCCTTCTGTCTAATAAAGCTTATCTGTATGGTCTTGAAACTTATTAGTGTGTATGTATAAGTCTTCTGAAAACTGCAGGTTGTTTTGAACATACGAACATATGAAGCTACCTTATACTGAATCAGACCCTGGGTCCATCAAAGTCAGTACTGTCTACTCAGACTGGCAGCGGCTCTCCTGGGTCTCAAGCTGAGGTTTTTCATACCTGGACCCTTTTTAATTGGAGATGCCGGGGATTGAACCTGGGACCTTCTGCTTACCAAGCAGATGCTCTCATTGAGCCACTGTCCCACTTTAGAATGGGTCTCATATATATGAACATATGAAGATGCCTTGTTTACTCAGACTGGCAGCGGCTCTCCAGAGTCTCAAGCTGAGGTTTTTCACGCCTACTTGCCTGGACCCTTTTTAATTGGAGATGCTGGGCATTGAACCTGGGACCTTCTGCTTATCAAGCAGATGCTCTACCACTGAGCCACAGCCCCATTCATGGCTCTCCAAGGTCTCAAGCTGAGGTTATTCACGCCTATTTGCCTGGACCCTTTTTAGTTGGAGATGCCAGGGATTGAACCTGGGACCTTCTGCTTACCAAGCAGATGCTCTACCATTCATGGTTCTCCAGGGTCTCAAGCTGAGGTTTTTCACACCTACTTGCCTGGACCCTTTTTAGTTGGAGATGCCGGGGATTGAACCTGGGATCTTCTGCTTACCAAGCAGATGCTCTACCATTGAGCCACTGTCCCTCCCATTTTGGTTACTGGGGTGTACAAAAGTAAATCTCACCTCAGTCCTATTCACACAAAACAGTCACTGTATTTATAGAGCGGATTGGGGGTGGCGTGCTATGTCATTACATGAGGCTTAGCAGGATTTAAGTACGGGATTTAACACCTACCCCTTTCACGCACACTGCAGATTCTTAAGACAACAAAATCAAGGATGATGGGAAAGAAAGTGGTGCAAATGCAAAAGCTTGAAGATAAGGGAAAACACAATTGCCCCGGCATAGAACCAAGAATCTGCAGCGGGTAACGAGGAATTGTGTTGTCCCTCGAGGGGTTTCCAGATTAACCAGAAACCTCTAGGGTTCTGACTCTTGACAGTGAGCCCAGCCTTCTCCTCCCCACACCTCCCCCAGATAAGGTCGCAGGCCTACTTTTATGAACAGATAATTCCTGACCTATCGGGCCCCAACCTCCAAAACGTTTACGTCTTCAAAAGCTGACCGATGCCACAAGTCAGGGGGTTTGCAACACGCTGCAACGGCCCGCGGTAAGGGACACAGGCTCTTCCACTCACCTCTCTTCCATCCCAGGGTATGCCATCACGCACGTAAACAATAGCAGGGGTGTTCTAACTAACTGGTATGCAGAGGAGGGTGGGCGTGGTGGCAGCAGCCCGGAATTTCCTTTTTCTCTTACAGAGGGGACTGCGGTCTCAGGATAGGAACTCTGACACAACAAGCTTGAGACGACGGCCTCCGATTTCTCGACTGCAACCAAGCCCTAAAGGATTCCAGGCCCCATGTCCGTCCGCACGCACTCACATCTTTGCCCTCTGCCCTTCTCGGAAATACTTCTTGGCAAACTCCAGCATGGTGTAAGGGCCGCCTGGTGGGCTGCCGGTAGGGGCCCCCTCAAAGTCTTCGGTGTATTCGCTGCCAGGAGAGACCTACGGGAAAAGAAAGGCATGTGGTCTCCCTGGCATGTATAGAAAGTCTGCCAGATAATGACGGGGCAGATAGTTCGGATGTCATTTCAAGCTAGTTCTACAGATGAAGGCCATGTTCATCCCGAGAGAATACCAACTCTCCAATCCTCAGTGGTGGTTGACTGCAATAGCATCCCACTTTTTGTGACTGGGGGACTCCATCTAGCGGGGAAGGTAACATGCAATACTATCTGACTTTTGGTGGCTGAGGGACTTCATCTAGCGGGGAAGATAACATGCAATAGCATCTCACTTTTTGTAACTGGGGGACTCCATCTAGCGGGGAAGATAACATGCAATAGCATCTCACTTTTTGTGGCTGAGGGACTCCATCTAGCGGGGAAGATAACATGCAATAGCATCTCACTTTTTGTGGCTGAGGGACTCCATCTAGCGGGGAAGATAACATGCAATAGCATCTCACTTTTTGTGGCTGAGGGACTCCATCTAGCGGGGAAGATAACATGCAATAGCATCTCACTTTTAGTGACTGGGGGACTCCATCTAGCGGGGAAGATAACATGCAATAGCATCCCACTTTTTGTGACTGGGGGACTCCATCTAGCGGGGAAGGTAACATGCAATACTATCTGACTTTTTGTGGCTGAGGGACTCCATCTAGCGGGGAAGATAACATGCAATAGCATCTCACTTTTTGTGGCTGAGGGACTCCATCTAGCGGGGAAGATAACATGCAATAGCATCCCACTTTTTGTGACTGGGGGACTCCATCTAGCGGGGAAGGTAACATGCAATACTATCTGACTTTTTGTGGCTGAGGGACTCCATCTAGCGGGGAAGATAACATGCAATAGCATCTCACTTTTTGTGGCTGAGGGACTCCATCTAGCGGGGAAGATAACATGCAATAGCATCTCACTTTTTGTGGCTGAGGGACTCCATCTAGCGGGGAAGATAACATGCAATAGCATCTCACTTTTTGTGACTGGGGGACTCCATCTAGCGGGGAAGATAACATGCAATAGCATCCCACTTTTTGTGACTGGGGGACTCCATCTAGCGGGGAAGGTAACATGCAATACTATCTGACTTTTTGTGGCTGAGGGACTCCATCTAGCGGGGAAGATAACATGCAATAGCATCTCACTTTTTGTGGCTGAGGGACTCCATCTAGCGGGGAAGATAACATGCAATAGCATCTCACTTTTTGTGGCTGGGGGACTCCATCTAGCGGGGAAGATAACATGCAATAGCATCCCACTTTTTGTGACTGGGGGACTCCATCTAGCGGGGAAGGTAACATGCAATACTATCTGACTTTTTGTGGCTGAGGGACTCCATCTAGCGGGGAAGATAACATGCAATAGCATCTCACTTTTTGTGGCTGAGGGACTCCATCTAGCAGGGAAGATAACATGCAATAGCATCTCACTTTATTGTAACTGGGGGACTCTATCTAGCGAGGAAGATGGTATGCAATAGAGTCCTACTGACTGTGGTGTGGCTTAATTTCCTTTTCCATAAGTTGAGTCGGGGCAGAGAATCAGGATATATCTGCTCTCAACAGCAGGGCTTGCGAGGCATTAGAGAAAGCCCCCATGTGCCAAAATCCAACAGGCAGTGCTTCTCGATGTCCCGATTAGCCGAAAATATCCCGGTTGCGGCAATATCTGACAGGGAGCTGTTTATGATGCTACATAGGTGCCTCAAAGTTTTGTTGATGCTCTGTGTGAGTCATAATTCTCCTCTGTGTCAAACTGTGTCAATTCTCCCTCCCTCCCTCTAAGATGATATTTGCACACCTGAGGCAAGGCCTCTGGAATCCTCTGCTTGAACTGGCCCTGATTTTCAAAAGAATCTTCCAGTCACAAAACCCATTGACTGCTGAACCACACAGTCTAAAGCAGATCTGTATAATTGGTTTGGAACAGTATTTGAGCAATCAGATACAAAATATAGACTTTGTGAGTCCCTTGGACTGCAAGATCAAATCAGTCAGTCCTAACTTAGGGAAATCAACCCTGACTGTTCCCTGGAAGGTCAGATGCTTGAAGCTGAATCTCAAATACTTTGGCCACCAAATGAGAAGAGAGCACTCACTGGAGAAGACCCTGATGCTGAAAGACAGAAGGCAAAAGAAGAAGGGAACGGCAGAAGATGAGATGGCTGGACAGCATTACTAATGTAACTAACATGACTTTGACGGGACTTCGGAGGATGGTGGAAGAAAGAAGGGCCTGGTGTGACTTGGTCCATGGGGTCGCAAAGAATTGGACTTGACTGCGACTGAACAACAACAATTCCTTCCAGTGGCTCCACCCCTTCCCTGAGATAAATGGGAGGGAGGAAAAGACTATGCCTGCTTTCACCTGTAGGTTTTCATTTGCATTTGCTACCAAACAGGAGCAGGGTTAGAATCTTTTTTTTTTTTAGCAGCCCTAGGACACTGTGTTCTGAGGGCCTTCTTTCAAGGTGTCCTCCATCTTCAGTATGCTCTTTCCCAGTGCCAGATTAATCCCTGTGGAGGCCCCTAGGCAGTCAAAATCTCAGGGGCTTGCAAATTATCTCAGAGCTGGAGTGCCCGCACCGCTGCCCCCACTGCAGCCCGCAGGCACCTTCTCAAAAGCCCCATTGACAAAACTGTGGGGGAGAGGCAGAGAGAGGCAAACTTGGCAACTATGCCAGCAGAGGCCCCTAAGGCATGGGGGCTTATAGACCAGTGCCTCCTTGGCCTAATTGATAATCTGGCCCTGCTCTTTCCCAAACCTGCTTTGCTTTCAAGTTTAAGTGAAGAATGCTGTCCAAGAACGTCAGCAGCAGGCATTGCATGTCTGGAAGAGGAAAATATGTTTGGCTTCTTGCCTTAAGGCACCCTGAGTCCATTCTTGGGCTAGGGTGGGGTATAAATAAAATAAATAAAGGAGGCTCGGACCAACTTGCCCTCTTCCCCTCTTGTCCCAAACAATTCCTACCCCAGAAGAACCCACCACCCACTTTGGAGGAGGTTAAACCAACGGTCAATTGTACTCGCCTCAATCTTTTTATCAAGTTTCTGAGCCACAGCTGCTGATGCAATGGCCACTGCCACAGAGGCCGGGACGGCCACTTTGCCTTGTTTGTCCTGGGGCTCCTCCTTCTTCTCCATTGGTAGGTGTATGAAGTCTGGTGCTGCTGCTGGCTGGACACAGTCGGCAGGGAAGACGCCAGACTTCCCGTAGATGGCCCCAAATTTCCAACCTAAATTAGGAAGACATTCCTTTAACTGCCTGAAGACATCACTAAGACGTCCCTTATAATGCCTGATACCGTATCAGGATGGTTTAACATCAGGCAAACATGCCAAATCAGGCAAATAAACCCAACTCCAGTTTTATTCACACAAAGTTTCTACTGCAGCAGCCTTGGGAGAAGTAGACCATACAGAATTTTTTTGGGAAAGTATCAGTAAGTGAAACAAACGAGGACATTTTTGTCAGGACTCGAATCCACAAAAGGGGACCCATAGGACAATATTGTTTATGAACCCATGAAGACCTGCCCAAAGAACAGAATTGCACGGACAACAGCCACAGAATTCCCCTTGTAGCATGAAGGTAAAAAATGGGTCTGCAATGTTGCCGATAGAATCGTGCGGGTCAAGTTTATGCGATGTTCTCAAACAAGGGCATTGGTTTGATCTCATTCCCTTTAGCTTGACTTATTAGGAATCGAAACTAGATGTCCTAGATCTGTCCGAGTGTGCTCTTTCCCCTGCCTCAGTAGGGCTCTCGGTAGGAATTAGGAGAAAAATCACATGTGGGGAGAAAGGGGAAATACGGTTGCAGACAAGAGTATGAGGTGCGAGAGATCACACCACAGCACGGCAAAGCACACAGGAGCCACCCACCAAAATCCAGAGTCCCCTTCTTCACATCCTCAAGCAGCATCACTTTCTTGCGCACCACGCAGCCGTAATAGCGGTCTGTGGGGATGGGGATAGTCAACACAACATCACAGGGGTGGGGAATTCTTAAACTCCCCTGCCTAGCACCCTCTAGAGCTCACTTGCTGGGACACAAGATGGCCAATTTCAGCTTCTGAAGGCTTGTAACCTTGGTTGCATCCATTTGGAAGTGAGCATATTGGGAACCTCTAATTTTATGCTGTTATAGTTGTGCAGCACCACTGTGTGGGCTATTCCTCGTACGGAAGCTGAGTCAAGGAGTGAATGGATGGGGGGTGGGGTTGGATTTCCAAGTGGTCTGCTGGTTGTGTGGACCATGCCTAGAAAATATTGTGTCTAATAGCAGAAGTCCAAGGGGCTGCTAGAGTACATGATCTTTTCCAGGGACAACAGAAACAACTGTTTTGATATCTATCAGCCTTTTGTTGCTGCAGATACCAAGTTAATGTAAGAGCCACACAGAATAGAGGGGGACTGTTTTAGTGTGCGCAAGTGATGTCATCATGCCGGCAACATCATGCGACAGAAGCTCTAGCAATTTGGGAGGGAAAACTCCATGGTACCATAGTTTTCTTCCCAAATTGCTAGAGCGTCCGGGAAAACCACAGAGTTTGGCAGCCCTAGACTGCAGTACCACCTTCTGGCCACTACAGGGCAGCCCTAGACTGATGGTAGTCTTCTCAGACTCCCTTTAGCCATATCACGGTAGGGCAGGTCTAAAAGGAGGAAGGAACTGTCATCGTAGGGACCTCCAGAACAATCAGGAAGGAAGCGACCCCGTTATTTTGCTCTCTCCATCCAAAGCTTTCTTCTGGCATTTCTGCTTGGTGAAATGAGATGTTGACACAGAGAATCCAGTTGGAGGTGAGTCCCTGCTAGGCTTTGGGCCTCACAACTAATGCTCAACCATGCCAGCTAGCTCTGAGAACACGCCCTTCCCTCCCCAAGGATGACACTTTCCATTGGGGGTCTCACCTTTCTCCAAGCCTTCCATTGGCCGAAGGCAGATGATGTCTCCTTTGTGGAAACTTAAGAGACTCTTATCACTGGTAACGTGGTTCTTGATGGCCACCACATACTGGGAATCCTGGGGTGGAGGAAAGCAAAGGTGAATGGAAGAAGGGAGAGGTGGGATTCACAGATGCTTCTGAAGCTGGGCAGGGCAAAGCAGGTGTACAACAGACCACATTCCAGAAGCCAACTGAGGTTCAGGACAGAATGGCCATTAGCTGTCGGTGGATCTTGGTTTGAACAAGCTGTCCCATGCGGGACTCGCCTTGACCTCTTTTGCCCAGACTTCATTCTGCCTCCCTCCCACATCCTACCAGCTCATACCTTCTTGAGCTCATTGATGAAGTAGTCCACCATGGCCTTCACCTGGGGGGCTTTGGGAGAAAAGAGGAGCAGCTTCTCGTTGGTGAGGTTGAACTCCAACATGTTCTTGGAGGGGATGGTGACGAAGAGGATATCACTGTAGCTGAGCCAAAGAGGAGATGGGGTTAACTATTGGTCTGAGAGAACAGGCCTACTTCACTGTCTCCTTCACGCACCAGGCCAAAATATTTCTCACCCAGGTTTTTTACTAAGGGATCTCATCTTTTTAAAGCTGAAGACTGTTTCATCAGTATCATCAATACCAATTTGTCAAGATCTTGTGTGGCTCGATCACATCAGACAATCTGATCAATGCCTAGGCAACCCCTATTTACCGGTAAGGAAGACTAGGGATTTCTTTCCCTCAGGAGTGCGATAATGAAAAATAGGGAGGCAGTCTGGTGTAGTGGTTTCTATGTCAGAGTAGAATCTGCGAGCTCCAGGTTCGAATCTCTACCCTGCCATGGAAACTTTCTGAGTGACCATAATCTAGCCACTCTCTCACAGCCTAACCTACCTCAGGGGATTGCTGTGAGGAGAGAACTGAGGAGAACGAGGTAAGCTATTTTTGGGGAGAAAGGCAGGGAATAAATGAGGTAAAAATAATATTATGAGGTAAAAATATTATAATATGTACGTTA